>NC_133618.1:1922725-2000225 GCF_048593235.1 Sminthopsis crassicaudata | reverse complement strand
CAAGCTGACAACATTAATAAAGAATCACTTTGTCCCTTAAGACATACCCTAGAACCCTGGATGGTGAGAGGCAGCCACTTTAGCTCTGGGCAAATGACCCGTGTGGATGTGGATTGAGAGAGTAAGGCCCGATCCTCACTACAGATCTGCATACACGTACACGTGGGTATTTGGGATATATGTGTGTGTATGTTTGTAAGTGCTTGGAGGTGTAGGATTATAGTGAATTTGGAACTGAGTAAATGGTTGGCCCCGAGGAGTAGCTATTAACGCTTTCTTACATCCATTCCTTGGGTGTCAGATTCTCAGCTCAGTTCTAATCCACTGCATTAACCTTTTTGCTTTTCAAGGCACAAAGCAAAGAGCGTATGAATGCCCACAAATAATTTCCTGGAAGACATAACTAACCAACTAGCTGACAGACTGGCTATTCCAAAAGAGCGTTATAGGCCGGAATATTAAGTCATATCCGAGATGAAATTTAACAGGAACAAATTAGTCTTATTCTTGAGAGAGACAAAGACCTTCAACTTCTGGGGTACGATAAGTGGGAAATACCACTGGAAAAGAGTTTACCTGAGATGTTGGATGGGCTTTAAACCCAATGAACGCAGCCATGTGACATGTTGGTTAAAAAAAGTCATAGATTCTAGTGTTGGGTTTCTTCAAGAGAGACCTTCGTGTGTGTGTCTGCAGGGTGGCCCTTTCAGGAGATATAATGAATGTTCTGATGGATCTGTTCCCCCAAGGTGCCTCTCCCTCCCAGTGAGACGGAATTTAATCCATCCGCTCCGGGCCAGCTTGTGTGGCCCTGCCCCTGTGTCCTCGTGGACCTCCCAGGGGAAGTCCACCCGACATGCTAGAGGTCCCCCTCCCTTTACCTCTGCTCCTGACATCCCTGAGAGAGCACTGGCCCCCCCGCCCCCCCTGCCCCTCGCCTTCCTTTCCTCCTACTGTGCACCTCCCCGCCGACACCTTTCCTGTTTTTTCTTTGAAAGCCCCCATTCGTTATCGGGTATCACCACGCGTGCATCCTTCACCACCTTTCGTTCTCGGGAGCCTGTAAGTTCCACGGCTCTTCCCTGAAGCCATAGTGGCTGAATTTGGACAGTAAAAAGCTGGTGCTGTGGCCCAAGGTCAGCCTGCTGTTATTTATAGGAGTTCAGTTCCAAGGAGTTTGTGCTCCTGGGGGTGATGAGTCAAGCCCAGCATCCACTTCAGGGCCTGGCTTTGGGGCCTAGCCATACACGCACGCTGGAAACCCATGATTTCCCCTCCCTCCAGGGCAATAAGCAATCAGTGCCTCTTTGTGGGGAGGGATGCCGGGCACAGTGGTAGTGGGCCGTGTCCTGTTATTTATATCCAGCAGACACTCCTTCTGCTCTGCCTCTGCATTCTGCTCTGCACATAATTAGTTGGGCTGCTGTCCTTAGCTTCCTCAAGTCATTATCTTTCCATAGAGACATGTTCAGTTCATTGCTCGTGAACCTGTTGATTTAAGGACGTTCCAACACAGAACAAAGACGGGGAAAAGGAGACGACCCCCGCACGGCGCACTCAGCCTTCCACACCCCCGCCAACCCAAGCCACTCGGCCCCACTCTCACGCACAGAGGCACGCACGTGTGCCGGCTCCCTGCCCTCCATGCCCTCTTGGGCCCCTTGGATCCGAGCTCGCAGGGAGAGAGCAGAAAGCCCGCTGTACAGGATCGGGCACCTTGTGTCCTGAATCGCAGGTGCCACAAGGGCCCAGAAGAGCTCATTCAAGGACCCTCATTCCTCTGGGGAGGCTCTCCCCCAGCTGGGCAGTAGAGAAAGGGCCAGCCCCTCCACGGGGGCCTTGGCAGGAAAGGTACAAGGCAGCCCCTCCGCCAGCTGAGGCCGGAGGTGAGCTTCCTGGGGCTCACGGGCTCACCCAGGGGAGGAATGCAGCCTGGGGCCCTAGGCAGGAGCTGGGCTTGGGTGGGGGATGGGCTAAAATGCCCCCTTGGACACTGAGAACTCGAGGGCATCACCGGGTAAATGAGGGGGTGGCCATTAGCTTCCTCCCAGGGCTAAGGCTCTGATCCTGCCGCAGCCCAGAGCCGAATCTTCCTTAAATGATGGCACCCGATAGTCAGAGAGAGAGATGGCTTCTTCTTTGTCCAAACCTCGCAAGGGCCTGAGCTCGGAGTAAAAGGACAAGGACCCACAGGAGAGGACTCAGCGGAGGGAGCACTGGGCCAGGCCCGTCCTCCTCACAGCCTTGGTGACATTGAGCGTGACCACTCAGAGGGAGCCGGAAACAGGATCGTTGTTAAAAAGACTTCCCGAGCCCCTCACGAGGAAGCAGTTCTAGGGTGAAGAAAAGCTGCTGGCAGGGACGTTAAAAGGAGTCTCCAGGGACCCCAGAGCTCCTGGGAGAGTCACCGTGCTGACTAGTGAGGGACGGCCCCCCCAGGCTCCGCAGGGATCCCAGGTCATTCCACCAGGGCGAACATTGCTTGGGGTCGAGTCTTTTGTTCCCCAAAGTTGGCTTATATTGTGGGAATGTGCATGTAGAGTGTGTGTGTGAGTGTGAGTGTGTGTGTGTGAGTGTGTGTGCGTGTGTGTGTGAGTGTGAGTGAGAGTGTGTGAGTGTGTGAGAGTGTGAGAGTGTGTGTGAGTGTGTGAGTGTGAATGAGTGAGAGTGTGTGTGAGTGTGTGTGAGTGTGTGTGAGTGTGAGTGAGTGTGTGTGTGTGAGTGTGTGTGTGTGTGATGTTGTGCATGTGCACACACACATAATCCAAGCCTCCCCATTGCCACGTGTGGGGCCCCTCCACCGCACACACCGTCCTGGGCCTGAGGGCTGAGCGTCCTGATGGTGGAGTCCGAGCCCGGCCACCAGGGTGACTTTGGTGTTGCCAGAGAGAGCTCAGCGGGTATCGGTGGGGGCTGAGGAGCAGTTATTAATTCCGGAGCTGAAGGTTGTGACATGTGCCATCGAAAAGATAATTTCCCTTAGATTTAATCATCACCGTTAATTCTTGGATTTGATTTTAATTTCAGACCTCGGTGTCATGAAGTATTAATTATCTCCATTACTGAAGGAGAATATTCCTGCAAACACGCACAGGTTTGATTGGCAGGAATTCTTATTAATTTACAAGGATGAACTCAATTAGCGAAGCTCGTTCTCAGCACCGTCTCCCCTCGATCCCTGGCCTTAGCATTGTCCTGGCAGTGTTCCCCTTGTTGCATCTGGGGGGCCGGGGGACCCACCGAGACGGAATGAAGACTGACAAAAGTTTCCCTGTCAGAGTGCTGGGATGTTGTTTTTGAAAGAGAAGGAACACCTTTGGGGCTCATTAAGGTTCTATTGGAAGGGAAGGAGAAATGTTCCATCTCTCTCTCTCTCTCTCCTCTCTGCCTCTCTCCCTCTTCCTTTTCTTCTCCCTTTCGCTCTCCTTTTCATATCTGTCTTTCTCTCTCCCTCTCCTTCTCTCCCTCCTTTTCTCCTTCCTTCCTCTCTCCCTCCCCCCTCTCTCTGTCTCTCCCTTCTCCCCTCTTTCTTTCTCCCTGTCTTTCTCCCCCTTCTCCTCTCATTTCCTCTTTTCTTATCTTTCTCTCTATCTAGAGTCCTTGAGAAGGATTTACTTTATACTATTTTCCCATGAATACTCAGATTCCGCCCCCCATGCGCACCCTCCCCCCCCCCCCCCCCCCGCAATAGTGTTGTACTTAGCTTCCTGGAGGGATTGGCTGCCTGGAACACAACTGCCCCCAAACATCCCTCGGGAGTCAGGGAATGACTTTCATGAAGCTCACACCCTTTTCTCTGTGGGGACGATAGGAACTACCATGAATCATTCAAGTCAGAATGGATTACAATTAAAACTGGGCCTTGAACAAAGGTGAAATGGTGTTCATAGATTCTGTCCAATGGTGCGGAGAAGAGCTACTTCAATCTTAGGGAGACCTTGCCCCCAACTTGCAGAGCCGTGCCACATTCCAACGTTAGCTGTGGGAATCTGTGTTCTGGCCCATTGCCTGCTCTGGGGGGAGCTCTCCCCTGATTACACAATGAAGGTGACATGGAACAGTGAAATTGGGAGGGAAGGATCTGTTATTAGACAGCATTACCTTTCCACCCTTGTTCCAGCCCTTGGGAGTCTCTTAAAGGAAACAGAGAGTGGGACTTCTTATCTCTCTCCTGTAGGTGGGAAAGCTCGTGCCACAGTCAGAACAGGTCTCCCGTTCTTGCTTCAGCCGAGCCCCTCTGGGCTATGGAGCCAAAGCAGATTTCTCTGGGATGAAGCCTCAGTCACATGAATGTCATGTCTTCACCTTCAGGAGCATTGCCTACTTCTTAGTGGAGGCGTCCGTCTGATTTGGAAGAGGACCAATGGCATCATGGGGGAATCCCTCAACTCACAGTGAAATGGGTTTAAGTGGGCCAGAGTTAAACAAAGCCTTCAGTCTTACTCTCTCTTCCAGTGGCAAGGCGAAGGTCAGGTTGAGTGGCGCTGACTTAGGACGCCATGGATCTCTCTATTAGCTGATGGCTCTGAATCCTTCAATCTTCCGTGTCTGATACTTAAACACGCCGTAAACATTAAAGGCACTTCACCCTCCTCGGTCTCATCAGCCTGTGAGCTTTTGAGGGCAGGGATCACGTGTGCGTCCTTCTCGCGTCCCCCATGATGCTAGCACAGGGCTCGAGAGGCAGCAGCCCCTCCAAAGTTTAAAACAACAAGGAACCCAAATCACCAACCCGTATATGTGTCTTCTCCCTGTCCTGGATCTTGTCATCCCAGGTGTGACCCGAGCCCCCTCTGGCATTTGTGACACGGATTAACATCTCCGGACCTCATCGGCCGCACTGTAAAATGAGGCCTTTGGAAGAGATGGCTTTGGAGAGCCCTTCGGTTTGCAAACTGGCTGTACCTGAGATGCAATCCCCTCAGCTTTAATTTCCTGATCCCCGCGGAACCCCAGCTTCTTCAACTATTGAACAGAGATGATAACGACGGAGCTTGTCCGAGATCTATCCGAACAGATCCTTTCCCCAGCATCGATCAATCCCAGAATCCCAAGGGGTTCCTGGGGGAGGGAGGAAGAGGGGCAGTGAGATCGGATTGCACCATTATGTTTGCCATCTGGCGACTCCTGGCGTGATCTCCACTCAGGCTCCTGGTTGGCAGCCATTCGATGACTCAACCAATAAGTCATAAAGTCACAGAACGTGAGAGTCAGGAAAAAATCTTGTCAGCCAATCAGTGCAATTTGTGCACAAAAGGTGTCCCCATCGTAACATCCCGGCTTCTGACCCAAGAGTCCCAATGACCGGGAAGCCAGCAAGCTGCCTCTTTGCCCTCTTCTCCCATGACTTCTGAGGTGTCCCTCTGGAATGAACCAGAAGCTGCTTAGCTCTTGCTCTGCTTCAACTCCCCCATGGGAAGATAATTATCAGCCTTTCACCCTCAGCCAGGTCTTTTAAAAAGGGATTTTATGTAACATTTCAATTGATAAGCATTCATTTCTCTCTAACCCCCCCGACCCTCATTTAAATGGAAAAAGCATCCCTCTTGTAGGCAGTAGTATGTTCATTATTGAGGCTTGAGTTCCTGCAGGTTATCACAAGGACACACAAGGGACGCTGGTGGATATGGCTGGAAGAAGGTGCCGCAGAGGGCTTGGACCATCCCTGTGATCGGAGGGCACCTGGAGCCCAATGCACGGCCCCTGAAGCTGCACGTGCGGGTGAGAGTCGGTGCTGGGGAGCGGTGCTCTTATTGCTTTCTATTTGAACCCAAATCTGAGCTGTTTCATTTATTCCTATTGATTTCCAGCTTATCTGATTTAACCCAGTGCTCCAGCTGTCAAGTTGGTTTGGAATCTTAACTCTTATCTGTCCACTGGCCCTCCTAGTTTTATTTCCTCTGAACAAGTTCATGAAATCCATACCTTTATTTAAGTCATTGATGATTCCGTCCCATTCAGAAACACTTGGGAAATATGAGAGTTTGGATTAGGGGCTTGTCCTCTGAGAGCTGATATTCTGGGGGGGGGGGGAGACAATATGCAAGCAAAAAGGTCAATATCAGGGAATGCCCTAGACTTAGGGCAGCGGCAAAGACTTCCCTTGCAAGTGGGCCCATGCTTTGAGCCTTGGAGAACATTCAGAATTTTAAGAGTGAAGACATTCAAGTGAAGGCAAACAATACAAGGAGCCCAGTCAGAGCTGGAGGTGGGACATGGAAGCCAAACACGAGGACCCGCTAACAGCCCAGTTTTACTGGAATATATTGCATGAAGGAAAAAAATGGTCAAGAAGTCCGGAATGCCTTCAGTGATGATCTAAAGAGGTTATACATGGTTCTAGAAGCAATAAGGAACTCTGGAAGTCTTGATCAGAGGGGTTTCGTGGTCCGACTTGTTCTTGAAGAATTTTACTTTGGAAGCTCTGTGGAGGAGGGAAGCCGATGGGAGAGGCTAAAACCAGAGTATTTCCAACTGTTGTGATCATCACTTCCATTTTTTTTTATGTCCACAATCAATCCCTAAATAATATATTGTATTATTACATATAATAATTAAAGACCAGCTCACTCATCCTTAGCTTATAGACTCTGTTCCCTTCCTCTTTTTGTAAATGGGGGAAGGAAGGAAGGAAGGAAGGAAGGAAGGAAGGAAGGAAGGAAGGAAGGAAGGAAGGAAGGAAGGAAGGAAGGAAGGAAGGGAGGGAGGGAGGGAGGGAGGGAGGGAGGGAGGGAGGGAGGGAGGAAGGGAGGGAGGGAGGGAAGGAAGGAGGGAGGGAGGAGGGAAAAAGGAATGGATGAAGGAAAAGAAGAAAAAAGGAAGGAAGAAGGGAGGGAAGGACTTATTAAATACCTACTTTGTGCCAGACATTGTGCTAGGCAATTGAAAATGTCATTTGTACTTCATTTTGAAGAGGACCAGTAGCATCATGAGGTGATGTCTTGACTTGCTTATGAGCTGGATTTAAGTGAAGTAGGTTGGAGAGGCCATCAGTCTCACGCCGTCTTCCAGGGTCATCGGTGTCCGGTGGCAGGACACGGTCCAGGAGGACTGGATGGCCCGGGGGGGCAGTAGTGGATGACCTTGGCGTCTTCAATGTCTGACCAGGCTCTAAGCGCTCCACACTGCCTGCTTCAGTCCCCTGTGAGAACACATCGTTCTCATCTGCTCATTCGACCGGAGAAAGTTTTCACATATGTGGAGCAGACATCCCCTAACTCACGGACAGATTTCAGGTCGGTTGGTTACCTTCTACGTGGCTTAGCTCGTCTGGTTTCCCGGGACATGACCACGCTGTGTATGCTACCGCTCTCTGGAGCCACAGATGAGAGTGAGGCAATCAGACAGACCCGAAGGCTCGGCAAGTACCGGAACGTACCTTACGCCCCAACTTTACAAAGATTATCTCCCAGTAATTATCCTATGAAACAAGCGTGAATTTGAACTTCATTTTGCAACTGAAGAAATTGAGGCAGAAGGGAAGTGTCTTGCCCAATGTCACACAGACCGGCTTTAAGCTCAGTCCTTCCTAAGTCCAGGACTGTTCCTCTGCCCATTGGGCCTCAGCTACAACGAGCACTTCTCCATTCTTTGGCCGCCTCTCCATTTGGCCACAGTCCCACCAAGATCCTGGCAATGATCATCAGTGACAAGCACCTTCCCTTTCCATCCTGGAAGATGTTATTCTTCCAGTCTGAAAACCTAAAGCTCATGCAAGGGGTCCTGGGATTTCCTTTCCCCCGGCTAGTGAGGGGCTTAGCTCCATTCTGTTCTCACCCTTCCCTGGCCATGGTGGACAGCTCCAGTCTAGTCATTCATTTGGAAATCTTGGGTTTCCTTTGTGTGAGGCTTTCTGAATGAATCATTCTGGAATAAGAATAGCTCCTGTTTCTGGGATCCTCTAAGAAATGTAAATAAGTAAAGATGAAGAGACTGAGCCCTCCAATTACTCATGGCCCTGTTGGAGAAAAAAGGACGCAGGTGTTTCTACTGGGCTCATATCCCAAAGAGACCTTAAAGAAGGGAAAAGAACCCACGTGTGCCAAAATGTTTGTGGCAGCCCTTTTCATAGTGGCAAGAAACTGGAAACTGGGTGGATGCTCATCCACTGGAGAATTGGGTAAATTATGGTATATGAAGGCTATGGAATATTATTGTTCTGTAAGAAATGACCAGCAGGAGGAATACAGAGAGGCTTGGAGAGACTTACATCAACTGATGCTGAGTGAAATGAGCAGGACCAGAAGATCACTGTACACTTCAACAACAATACTGTACAATAATCAGTTCTGATGGACGTGGCTCTTTTCAACAATGAGATGATCCAGACCAATCCAATGATCTTGTTATGAAGAGAGCCACCTGTACCCAGAGAGAGGACTGTGGGAACTGAGTGTGGACCACAACGTAGTGTTTTCATTCTTTCTGTTGTTGTTTGCTTTCATTTTACTTTATTTCTCATTTTTATTTGATTTTTCTTATGCAGCAAGATAACTATATAAATATGTATGCATATATTGGATTTAACATATATCTTATGGCATGTTTAACATATATTCAATTACTTGCCATCTAGGGGAGTGGGTGGAAGGAAAGGGGGGAAACTGAACACAAGATTTACAAGGATTAATGTTGAAAAATTATTCATGCTAATGTTTTGAAAATTGAAAAGTTTTAATGAAAGGAAGAAAGGAAGGGAGGAAGGGAGAAAGGGAGAGAGGGAAAAAGGGAAAGAGTGAGTGGGTGAGGGAGGGAGGCAGGGAGGAGGAAAGAAAGAAGGAAAGAAATAGGATGCAAAAATCAAATAGCACAATAGGGCATTTAATAGTGACTATTGGGTCTGATGGAAGCGGCTATCTTTGGCAATGAGAGGATCCAATTCAATTCCAATTGATCAGTAACGAGCAGAACCAGCTACACCCAAAGACAGACACTGGGAAATGAGTGTGGACCACAACGTAGCATTTGCATTCTTTCTGATGTTGTCTGTTTGCATTTTTGTTTTCCTTCTCAGGTTATTTTTACCTTCTTTCTAAATCCAATTTTTCTTGTGCAACAAGAGAACTATATAAATATGTACACATATAATGTATTTAACATATACTTTAACATATTTAGCATGTATGAGACCAACGGCCATCTAGGGGAGGGGGTGGGGGAAAGGAGGGGAACCGAAGTGTTGGCAGCGTCAATGTTGAAAAATTACCCAGGTGTATGTTCTGTCAATAAAAAGCTATAATAATAATTAAAATAATAAAAAAATAGTGATTATTGGGAAAGTGGGACATAGACTGAGTTCAAATCTTGCCTCAGACACAAAGATGCATGATTCTAAGCAAATCACTTAACTGGCTACCTCAGTTTCTCTACTGGCCAAACAAAGATGTTTAATTTTATCACCTACTTTCTAGGGTTGCGCTGAGCAAATGCTATGGGCTGAGCTGAGAGCACTATATAAATGCTGTTGCTACCACCATAATCATCACCATCACTGTGCTTATCAGTGTCATTGTCCTCCTCATGCTCATCCCTCAGAACAGCTCAGTAAAGAGTCACTGGAAGCTGGGTGTGAGATGAGGCTGCCGGGAGAAAGCAGTTTGACAGCTAGACTTTGAAGGGGAATGAGTGTTCTCCTGGGAAGTCTTAGGCTGAATAAACATCTACAGCTGGAAATAGGTGTGGCTCGTTTGGAGGATGGGGAGGAAGCTCACCTGCCTTGATTAGAGGAGGATACTGGGAATTCTAAGAATCAATGGGAAGGAGGTCCAAGAGGAAGGAAAGCAACTGAATGAGAAGGACCTTGACTGTCAGCCCAAGAAACTTGGACTTTGTCCTGTGAACAGACTGTTCTTTTGTGGTTCCAGCGAGTGACTTTGCCTGACTGCCATCAGCTCACCCAGAGGAACAAACTCTCCCCTGGGAAACGGCTTTGTTTTTCTTGGGATAATTGCTTATTTTGAATAATATCTGCCTTGGATAAATAATGAGCTAGGGTAACAGTGTGTAAACATCATTTGTGACAACTGGTCTTGATTTTCTCTTGGGAGGCACATGGCTGGGAGGGGAGAGGTACATTCCCGTGCCCTCTGGAGTCCTTCGCCAGGCCCTCCCCACCAGGGTTTACATTAGGATGCTAACAATACATTGTGCTATGTGCCCGAGATATGGCTCTTGCAGCTGCTTTGTCTGCTGAATGGAACCAACAGAGCATTCGGTGGCGTTGCCAGGACAAAGAAACAGTTCCTGCCGCTGCCCTTGGCCAGTGGCATGTGGCCCACTCCTTCTTTGGGCATCTTCCTTCCAAAGGTACAGGAGAACTACCAAAATGGATCGATGATTCTTTGCCCAGTGGACAGAGGTCCTGGTACAAGAAGGTGAAGGACACTGTCCCCTTGCCAGCTTCTGTGTGGAGAAGGGCAGAGGTAGGCACTTGGCTCAGCTCCAACACCAGAAAATCACCATCATTACGAAATGGATTTCCTGGCATGAGTTACTGGTGGAGGAACCTCATGGATGAATAGGTTTGTCCATGGCAAGATTCAAGATGGGAACAACCAAGAGAGGGGATCCTGAAAGCTATCCCACCATTCTGCCATGGCCTTAGACATGTAACTACAGGGTAAGAGACACTATAGAATTAATTTTCTCCTGTAATTTTTGGATAGAAAGTTAAATATATGCCCAAAGGTGAATTTGTTGAGAATATGTCCCAGATGGAGGCTCTTAAATTGTCTTAAATATGGATCACAATGGCACCCACTTTAGAGATTTGTTATGTGAGGATTAAATGAAATAACTTAGATGAAATGCTTTATAAGTCTGATAGTGCTCCATAAATGCACCCTCAGTACTACTATAGTATTTATAGTATTAGTATTACAGTAGTAGTAGTAGTAGTAGTAGTAGTAGTAGTAGCAGTAGTAGTAGTAGTAGTAGTAATAGTAGTAGTAGTCATGATATTAGTAATAGTCATAGTAGTAGTAGTAGTAGTGATGATAGTAGTAATAGTCATAGTCGTAGTAGTAGTAGTGATGATAGTAGTAATAGTCAAAGTAGTAGTAGTAGTAATAGTAGTAGTAGTGATGATAGTAGTAATAGTCATAGTCATAGTAGTAGTAGTAGTAGTGATGATAGTAGTAATAGTCAAAGTAGTAGTAGTAGTAGTAGTAGTAGTGATGATAGTAGTAATAGTCAAAGTAGTAGTAGTAGTAGTAATAGTAGTAGTAGTGATGATAGTAGTAATAGTCATAGTCGTAGTAGTAGTAGTAGTAGTGATGATAGTAGTAATAGTCAAAGTAGTAGTAGTAGTAGTAGTAGTAGTGATGATAGTAGTAATAGTCAAAGTAGTAGTAGTAGTAATAGTAGTAGTAGTGATGATAGTAATAGTCATAGTCGTAGTAGTAGTAGTAGTAGTAGTGATGATAGTAGTAATAGTCAAAGTAGTAGTAGTAGTAGTAGTGATGATAGTAGTAATAGTCATAGTCATAGTAGTAGTAGTAGTAATAGTAGTAGTCATGGATCATGACCCATTGTTGAGGGAGCTATGAACCCTGTGTTTGAGACTGGGATTAAGCATTATAGATGAAGCTGTTCAATAGGGAGGCTGGATATAAGGGCCAGGGTCCATGGGAGGACACAATAGTAACACTCTTCTGATTCTGGTGGAACATGGGAATCTCCTGAAGAAGCTATGTTCTCCCCACTATGGTCCGTTCTATCAGGTCAGCTCCTTGGCTCTTCTCCTCCACTGCAGTCCTTGTAGTCTTTAGTTTCTTGATGTACACCAGTTCCGGCCATGGATTTTGCCTCAACGAACCCTGGTTCAGGTTCCATGGCTGGACCACTTACTCTTTTGTACCCTAAATCCTTGATATACATATTTTTGGAGGAATAGCTGTAACTAAATAAGCAGATGAGAATATGTAAAGAAATGGGGACAGGGATGAGGAGCCCAGCCCTTTCCAAGCTCTTCTCTAGGATCTTCCCCACTTTGGGCGCCTTTCCTGACCTCCTCAGTTGCCAGTGCCTTGGGTCTTCCTGCTGCCCCCTCCCACAATTACTTGGCATTTCCTTTGCGAACATTTTGTATTTAATTTGCCTAAATACAGGATAAGAATAGTTTTCTTTTTGTCTCTGTTCTCAGTGTTTCTCCTAGAGTAGGTCCCTAAATGCTTGTTTAATGATTGACTTTCCATTCGTTGATCACTCAGTGGCTGGGCCAAGAGGGCTACCCATGGTCATCCCTGCTGGGAGCCATCTCTACTTGTATGGTGGAGAGGAGAGCATGGGTAGGGGGAGAGATCTGGGGATGGCATGGGGAGAATGAGGGTCCCGATCTTCTCTGAAGTCTGAGAAAAGGAGCAACAGAGCAGGGGAGACTTTGCTCCTGCTTCTTGAAGGTGCTCCTTATAACAAAGGCTGGAATTTATGGGGCAATTTAAGGTTTGCAAGCATCAAGTTTAAAATGGCTTCTCTGCCACTTCCACCATGGCTCCTATTTCTGGCCCTTCCACCATGGCTCCTATTTCTGGCCCTGGGCAGGAAAAGAGGAAAAAAAGAAAAAGGAAAAAAGGAAAAGCCCAGGCATCTTCTTTGTGACAGCCTTCATTTAATCCCCCACTCCTTTAATGGATACCCACATGATATGGGTCTATACCCCACTCCTTTAATGGATACCCACATAGCATGGGCTGAAGGCCCTTGCCCATTGTGACTATCTCCTCTGCACATTCTCCAATCCAGTTTTCTAATGAATTTATTAAGCTCTAGCATCCAGACTGTAACCCAGTATTCCCGATGTGGTCTGCAGTCAGCCAAGGAGAGCAAACCTGTCACCTCATGATTTTTAGGAGCTTTGGGTCTCTTTATGCAGCCCAAGAGGGGATCGACTATTATTTAACCTGATCTAATTTAAATTTTATGCTTGCTTTCTCCATTGCGTGACAAACCTCTGGTCCACTGGACCACCTGATCTTTTTCAGACACACTGCCTTCTAAAACTCATACACCCCTCCTTTGGCTCTAAAGTCAGCCCGTGCATTTGCAGGCATTGTGTTCCATCTTCTCCGATCTCGAGCCGTGCTTCAGCCTCTCAGGATCTTTGTAGATCCCGGGTCATCTGTCTTCCCCCGTGAACTCGCCCTTTCTTGGTGATGGCTGCTGCAGATGTGATGGCTTCTTTCTTTCCCCAAGACACTGATAAAACCAGAAAACCTTTTTCTGTGGTCTCAGATCTCACTCGGATCTTCTAATCACTATGGATATTACAGGGCTTAATTAGTTGATGTTTTTCATCTTTTAGCCCAAAGTTGGCATTTTAATATGCACTGTAAAATCTGACTTTCATGCTGTGAAAACATTATTTAAACAACTATTGTAGGTGTTGTGTAATGAAAAGAGGCCCAGGCTGGCAGTCAGGAGGCCTGGGCTAAAGTCCTTTCTCTGCCAGTAACTGTGGGGATGATCCAGAGACCCTTCCTGGAAGTTTCCATGCCTGTAAATAAGCAGGTCAGCCTTTCTAACGTTCTTACTCACTCAAATTTAATGCAGGGGAACGGGGGTGAAGTCACTCACTGTGTGACTGTAGAAATTCATTTCCTTCTTGAGCCTCAGTTTCTTTATCTCTGCAATGGGTTGGCCGCTCTTGCAGGCGGTTAAGTTCTACCCTTCCTGCAGCTGCAGCTTGTTCATCCTCGCTGATGTAAAGTTCTTTGTTCGGCTTTGGTTTGGACACAAGTTAGGGGCACATGACCCTTCCAAAGAGACTCTGACTAACCTTCCACAGGGACAGAGAGACCTGATGTAGTTTAAGGAAGGAGGGGGTCTGAGAGAAGCTGTGTGATTGGTGGGAACCCAGAATGACTGAGGCACTGGGCAAGGTGACTGGGGCATCTCTGATCCTCACTCTCCTGGCTCTCCTGCCTTGCATCTGAGTGCCTTCCTGCCCTCCTCATTCCCATCTGCCACCCGGAGAGCAGGGACCTGCAAGCTCTCTCCCCACTTGGCTTCCTTTTCCCGGTATTCCAAGAGAAGTCTTACCTGCCTTATTGTCCTGGGAGCTGGGGGTATTCTGGGTCAGCTCTGGTCAGGAGAAAAACAGATGTCTGGCTTTGCACTCTGTCCATGTGTCTGGGTATATTTCTGTCTCCATGGTTGGCCATGTGACTGGCCATCCATGGGTGTCCATTCATGTGGCTGTCCATCCATGGGTGTCCATTCATGTGGCCAGCCATCCCTGGGTGTCCATTCATGTGGCCAGCCATCCGTGGGTGTCCATTCATGTGGCCAGCCATCCGTGGGTGTCCATTCATGTGTCTGGCCATCCATGGATGTCTATTCATGTGGCTGGCTATCCATGGGTATCCATTCATGTGGCCGGCTATCCATGGGGGTCTATTCATGTGTCCAGCCATCCATGGATGTCTATTCATGTGGCCGGCCATCCATGGATGTCCATTCATGTGGCCAGCCATCTGTGGGTGTCCATTCATGTGGCCAGCCATCCGTGGGTGTCCATTCATGTGTCTGGCCATCCATGGATGTCTATTCATGTGGCTGGCTATCCATGGGTATCCATTCATGTGGCCGGCTATCCATGGGGGTCTATTCATGTGTCCAGCCATCCATGGATGTCTATTCATGTGGCCGGCCATCCATGGATGTCCATTCATGTGGCTAGCCATCCATGGGTGTTCATTCATGTGGCCAGCCATTCGTGGGTATCCATTCATATGGCTGGCCACCTAGGTGTCTGCCTGCGTGGTCATCCGTGTGTCTGTCCATGCACTGTCCACCTCGGGGTTTGTGTCCATCTTTCCTTTTCTGCATCCGTCAGTGGGTCTCTTGGCTCTGGCCATCCCTCTGTTCTCTCTTGCTCTCTTCTCCCCAGTCTTCCCTCTGAGGGAGGCATTAAGAAATAATTCACTTCCAGACCACACTGAGCTTAGGACAAGGATCGATGGCCGTGCCAGTAATCCTTTTTGTGGAAATAATGGTGCACTTTATATGGCCGGGATTATTGCTAAGGAATGGACTTTTGGTGTCTAGTTGTCATTATTGATCAATGGATGTGCTGTTGAGCTAAAACTCCTCAGGATGGCTATGAGGCTGGTCCTTGGCACCCCAAAACCCCAATATTTTTGAGGAAGGAAATGAGAAAAGACTCATTAATGGGGGGAGATGGGAGAGCCTTCCCACCCCTGTGCCATGGGTCACCAAAGAATAGCATACAATAATATTCCTACATCATTTGAGGCTTGGCAGAGCCCTTTGCCCATTCTCACAATGACCCTGGGGGTGACATTATTATATTCATTATTGTAGAGGAGGAAACTGAGGCACAACAGTGAAGGGACTTGTCTGGAGTCACATGGTTAATAAGTGTCTGAAGCCACACCAGAACTTGGGACTCTTGGTTCACCAGAGGCCTGAAAGAGCCCTGAATTTGGGGTCAGCCAGATAGTGCAGCGGATAGAACACCGGTCCTGTTAGAAGGATCTGGGTGCAAATCCAGGCACTTTGATGTGTGACTCTGAGCAAAACCCTTCATTCTAATTGCTTCGAGGAATAAAAAAGGGCCATGAGTTTGGAATCTGGGTAGCTTTGTTCAAATTTCAGCACCCCTAGGGTATGAATCTGGATAAATTACTTAGTCTCTTCCTCTGAATCTCAGTTTAGTAATTCTCAAAATGAGACTGGGGGATGAGCCAGTTCCTCCTGAATTTTAGGATTGACATTTCAAGATAAGGACATGAAGACCAGTGGAGATTCAAGGAAATGGAAAGTAAATTTTAAAAAATCTAATAAAATAAAAATTTTTAAAAGTCCACAGGACACAGGACTTGAGTCCTGGTCTTTTTTTGGGTGTGATTGTTTGTCCTTGAATTGGCGGGACACAATCACTTTCTGGGTTCTCATAGTTAGGACAGAAAACAAAGAAAACCAGGTAGGACTATGGACAGCTCCCTCCTCTCCAATGCTGCCTTTGGGACAGAAACAGCCCATGCACCAAGATCAGGAAAAGCCACAGCCCAATAGGAGGTACCGGGGCTTCCCAGCCACCCTGAGACCCCCCCCCCTTGGAATTGCCCCCCAAAGGGCTGGCTCCCTCTGAGCCTGATTCTTATGGAGACACCATTCTGCCCTAGTTTCTTGTGGCCAGGGCATGGGCTTCTGGGGGTCTGGAAAAGACCGAGCAGAACTCAGTGTGTCTGCCTCTCTGAGGGTAGATGACTGAGCCATTTACCATTCAGCTCTGAGTCTATCAGTCTGTCTGTCTGTCCTTCTCGCTGTGTTTGGAAATAATAATAGGTGACCAAAGCACTTGACAAATATGATCTCATGTAATCTTCACAAGAACCTTGAATGCTATTGTTATCCCCGTTTTACAGATGAAGAAACAGGCAAACAAAGTTTAAGTGGACATGGCCAGGATCACACAGACAGTAAACATCTGAGACTGGTTTTGAACTCATTTTTTTCAAGTTTAACATTTTTTCTGTTATGTCACTTGGGATTCTGGCCTCAAATGGAATATATAGGTTTATGTTTGTATATATAGTGACACATATAGAATATGTATAACTACATATGAGTATCATAATCACACTTTTTGTCTACATACATGTGTGGGGAAGGGGGTTATAGTCAATTGTCTATAGCTCAGCAAAGCTCCCTCTTCCACCTTCAATCCAGATTCGGATTCTAATCCCCCCAAAAACATCCTATTTTTGTCCAAAGATTCTCAAGGCCAGACATTCCCCAAATCCTCCTGGAGCAGGGAGGTGTGTGTGTGGGGGAATCAACCGCCCTTAGATTTGCAATGACAAATATGGAGGATTGCCCCAGGGGGCAATTCTGTTGAAAATGACAAGGCTGATTAGATGCCTTATTTACAAGTATTTCAGACGCTGGAAATAATAATCACCGACACTTGTAAACTCTCATTCCTCGGTCCCCAAGGTCTTTTCTAATGAACCTGTACTCTGGCATTCCCGTGCCCCGCCAGGTGTGACATGCTGTCATGGTGGGGGGGTGGGAGCCCAGTATGAGAGAGAGGGGCTGTGGGCCTCCAGGCTAGGAGTGAGACCCTCCAGCCAGGGCAGAGAGAAGCAGGGGGAGACTAGTAATGGCCCCACACTGGTTTACTGGCTCATCTGGAGAATGGCCCTCACTGGACCAGAGGTTCTCTCCAGAGACCACAGGTTTCTCATCCCAGCTATCTGGCAGAGTCCTCCCTCCGCCTAAGCTAGGCGCTCTCTGCAGGGATGGCCCCTGTGGCCACTGCTCTATGGAGTACTGAGGTGGGACGGTGGACCCTGGAGCAGGATAGCTCCCATCTACCCCTCCCCAGTGGTGCCTCCCCTTCCAGCAGCTCATTATCCCGCGTTCTTCCTTATGTCCTACAGGCCTAGATCAGGGACAGGGAAGACATAAACAGCTCATCGTTCAAATCTGATCATTAATAAATGACACAAGAACCCAGCGGTGGCGGCGGCGGCTTACACGGGCTGTGGAACCGAACAGCCAAATAATCCTTACTCGGCAACTCCCCGCTTCATGTTCCAGCTATTTGCGACCACGAAATATCCAATTACTCTTCCCTATTACATGGACTTTAGCTGCCTAAGGTGTGTGATAAGAGACCACATATTTTCCCCATTGCAGCTTTCCTCAATATTTGCCAATTTAAATGTAGCTATGACATCTCTCTCTGTCTTTCTCTTCCTCCCCATATATTATAATTTAGAGAGGCTTGTTTCGCCTAGGTTGTTATGGATGTGTCGAATATATAACTTGTGTCCTTTAGGTTTATTTAGGGCAAAAACTGAAGAGAAGGAGCTTCTTCTGCCTGCCTAAGCCCCTTTCCATCTCCTGGGTCCCCCACGGCTGCTTGGGGACCCCCCAAAATGATCAGGTTCTGTTTGATTCTTAAACCTTCCTTGGAAACAATACCCCCTCTCCTTTCTTTTCCCCAAAAGCCCTTGTGATGATATCCTTTGGCCACCACCTCCATTCTGGAATCCGCCCATTTAGCCAGAAGCAGCTGGAAACCAGAACCAAGAAGATGGACCCAAGGCCACGCTTGCCAAGATAGCTACTCGATGTCAGCAAAACAGAAGCAAGAACAAGACCAATTAAGTTAATTTAAAAAAGAAAGATTCTCTGAAGTGACAGGGAGACAACATTGGTTCAAATGAGGAAACTTTATTAAATTGTTGCTGACACTGTTTTTCCATTCAGTGGGCGTCGTTTTTAAATGAAGGTCTCTGTTTCTGAAGACCCTCCCTCAGTTTGTTTAAATGGAAGCATTGAGGTAGGGCCATGACCTTGGGCACCCTTGGTTCCCCAGCCCTGTTTTCCTGCTTGGGCAGTCGGGAGTCCGGCCAGCACAGCTCTCTGTGGAACAGGAGTTCCTTCGGGGTGGGGACCATACTCCCCCCCCTTTCTTTATCCAGAATTTAGCCCAGAACCTTGAACATTTATGAGCTTCAGCAGTGCTTGTGGAACACTAAGAAGATGACTCTGCCTCTTGGGATCAATCTTGATCTCTCGGGATCCCTGGAGATTCCCATTTGTAGAGGAGCTGGGCTGCTGTTGTCCGCTGGCTTGGCTTTCTGGAGACCCCGAGGCAGGTACCCGGTGCCCATCTCAAACTGCAGGAGACATCTTAAACTCCATGGGTCAAAAGCAAGCTCTTTGCCTTTCCCTCCAAGTCCTCCCCGTTACTGTGAAGGGCAACTCCACTCCTCAAGGTCCTGGACTTCCCACCTAGAAACCATCCCGGACTCCTCCCTCTTCCCTCCCCACCCCCCATCCCATCTGCAGTCATGTTCTGTCTTTCCAGCCTTTGTAGCATCTCTTGCCAATGCCCCTTTCTCTCTCGTGTCCCCATCCCGGTGCACATCCTTATCCCTCATTCTTGGACCACTGCAGGGACCTCTGGGAAGGGTCTGCTTGCCTTCAGTCTCCCCGCTCCAGCCCATCCCCCCTCAGCCACTACACTGATTTTCTGAACGTGCAGGTGTCACCTCCCTTATTCATCCATCTCCTGTGGCTCCCTATGGCCTCTAGGATCCAAAGTGAAGTCCACAGGAGGCTTTTGGGGCCTGCCTGGATCTGTCCCCATCCTATATCTAACTTCCCTCCTTCCCCCTTGGGCTTCCTCAGGGAGCCATTGAGGCATCGGTGAATGGCTGTTCTGGAGTCAGCGACCCCCAAGTATCCACCCGGCCGGGGAGGCCCCTGGAGGCCCCTGGAGGCCCCGGGAGGCCCCGGCACTTCATGCTGCAACATGGAGGCAGCAGCTTCTGTGAGACCATCCACCGAGACCCAGCACAGTGCTGGCACACAGTGGGCCCTTCATAAATGCGCATCCCCTTCCCCTTCCTGGGTCATGGCATTTTCTCTGGCCCTCTGTCCATCCCTGGAAGGCTCCCGGCCTTTCTCACTTCCGCCTCCAGCTCCCGGAGGCTTCATGTGGCTACAATCTTCCCTCGCGCTGCCTCCCACCCGCCCCTCCTTATCCTGCTTGGGAATGGCATTTCATCTCCCTGGGGTGAGAGCTCCCCAGGGGCAGGGACGCTTCTCTCTCGGTATCCTGAGCCGGTAGCCCAGCGCCCGGTACACAGCAGGCGCTTAATGAGTGCTTGTTGACTTGATTTTACTAAGCGGTGGATGCCTCAGAGTTCATATTTCCATGGGGGGGGGGGGGAGAGCTGCCTTGACCCGGCCCCACAACGCCTCAGGGCGCCGTCTCTGCCCCTGCCGCCCCGCAGCCCCCGGCGGACGGAGCCCGGCCCGGGGGCTGGAGTCCCTCCACGTGCGGGAGGGGCCGTTCAGTCCCACCGCCCAGAGGCCGCGCTGTCCGGGAGGAGCCCCCGCCTGGGAATCGGGCCTCCCCCGGTCCGGTCCAGGCCCCCACCCGGTGCGGGCGCATCTCTGGCTGGGCCCGGACCCCACCTTTCCGTGCCCCCCCCCCGCGCAGGGCCGCCCGCAGCCCGTTCCGCTCAGTGTTACTGGCACAGACGCTTCTTCATCTATTTTTCATCCCCCCCGCACCCCCCCCTCCGAGCCGCCCGCGCCGGGAGAGGCGACGCTCCGCCGCTAATGAGAGAGAAGGAGCCGGGCAAGGTGACTCATTAGCAGAATTCATTAATGGCCGCGGAAGGGGGGGGGGGGCAGAGGCTCGGCCCGGGGCTCACGCGGGGCTCCTGCCGGGGGGCGGGGCTGCTGGGGCCGGCCCGGGCCTCCCCAAGGAGGCCGCACGGAAACCCCGCTCCTCGGCCCGCCCCCTCCCGCCAGGTGATGGGGGCGGGTGTGCAAAAGGAAAAGGGGGGCAGCCCCGCCCGAGGCACGAGCCCACGCAGCCCGCGAGCTCCCCCCCTCCCCGCCTGCCCGCCCGGGGCCTGGGCCGAGCCTGCCCTTCCCTCCGGTTCTTATTTTCCTCCTCTGCCTTCTCTCTCTGCTTCCATCTCTCCCTCTCTTTTTCTCCTCTGTGTGTCTCTTTTTGTCTCTGTCTCTTTCTCTGTGTCTGTGTCTCTCTGTCTCTGATTCTGTCTCTGTCTTTCTTATTCTGTCTCTCTCTGTCTCTGAGTCTCTGTCTCACTTGGTGGACTTCTATTTTAGACAGTCATGGATCTCAAGCCCGAAGGGGATTTCCCGCCTTCATTTTCCAAAGCCCCCTCGGAGGCCCCTTGCCCCGCCTCCAGGTCTGGAGCCCATCCTGTTGTTCCACGCCCGTCTTCCCTGGCCCAAGTCTCTCCCGAGCTGGGATGCGGATGACCAGGGAGGCAGCGCTGGCCTCTTGCCTTCACTCCGCTCCTCCCTTTCCCGTTGTGCCCTTTGGGCCTGGGCTCCATTCCTAATCCAGCAGTCCGGATGCAGCGCGAGCTCCCTCTGGCCTCCATTCTCTTGGGGACGGTGCCGGGCCACAGATCCATCAAAAGCTCCTCCAAACAGTCCAAGGAGCAGGTATTAAGCACCTTCTGTGTGCCAGGCCCTGGGGCACAACAAAAGGCAAAAGTCAGGCTCTGCCCTCAAGGAGCTGCTAGTCAAGGAGAGGAGCCCCCAGGCAAACAGCTCAACACTTGCTAGCTGGACACAGGATCCACTGGAGATCATGTCCAGGGAGGGCATTAGCAGCGGGTCACCGGACGAGATCCCTTGTGGAGAGTGGGATTAGAAATGAGAACGGAGGGAGCTAGGGAGACCCGATGGGAGAAGGGCAGCCAGGGCAGAGGCCAACAGCAGGGAGGGGGAAGTCACTGGAGGAGAGCAGAGGGAAGGGAAGGGAAGGGGAAAGGAGGGCAAGGTGAGGACTCTAAAAACCATAGACCAAGAGCAAGATCCCAGGGTGAGGGGCTGCAGTGACTGTGTACGACAAACGTGCGAAGGTCATTTGGGGGATGGCATTTCTCTTGGTGAATGATGAAGCCTCGGTTTCCTGCTCGTGTGCACACATGACAGACATTGTGATATGTTTAATTTCCCAGTTCATTTATTTTCCCATCGGTTCTTCACCCAAGATTTCAGTGTAAAGCTCCCAGGCCTTGTATGAGTATGAGTGTGTGTGTGTGTGTGAGTGTATGTGTGTGTGAGTGTGTGTGAATGTGTATGTGTGTGTGAGTGTGTGTGTGCGAGTGTGTGTGTGTGTGTGTGTGTGTGTGTGTGTGTGTGTGTGGTAACTCTTCTCCAGATTTTTAAGAGCTTTCATATGATGCAATTTAATTCAGTCCAATTTAATAAGCATTTAGTAGATACCTCTGTATGCCAGGATCAAACAAAGCCCTCTTTGGGAAGTGCTTTCAGCATAGCTCCTGCTCATAGTCAGCACTTCTACATTTCTGCCTATTGATTAGCCAAAGACCCCATGTATGGCCAGGCCATCCGTGGACACCATCCTGGTGGGCCTTTGGTGGCCGTGATATTTGTGGGTGACATGTGGCCACTTCCAGAAGAGACGCCCAGCTAAGCAGCTGCCGTCCCCTGCACCTCGAATACCGGAATCCGGCTGGGCGGGGAGAGCAGGGTAGTCACCTCTGAGGGATGACTGCCAAGGGAGGCTCGGGCCCGGCTGATTTTTAAAAGATGGAATATTTTTTAATGAGGTTCTGGAGGTATTCTAAAGTTTGCTGACTCCTTATATTTGAGAAATGGTTTATTTTGCTTGATAACATCCACAGACCGGGTCTTGTGATTAGCATTTTAGTACTAATATAATCTTGATACTCTCATTTTTAATAAGGAGCTTTCTTCTCCTCCAGGTGCCCTCTGAAGCCAGGACTCAGAGCAGTTAATCCTGGGACTTAGAGGAGCTGAACGCTTCGACCTTGCGTTGTGTCTCTGCAGTCTGCTCCGTTTCTGACCCAAAGGGGCAAAGCCACCGACTTCAGTCCCTGAACTTAAGAACCAGTTGGGTGGGTTGGAGGGGCCCCCAGGCTCCCCCCAGACCAGCAGGGCCAGATTCTCAGAGACGTTGGGCTCGGAGGTTTCGGCCACTGGCCTTTCTGTGCAGACCCCCCTTAGCTTCAGAACCACCTCTGACAGAGTCACGCAAGAGCCCATTGACCATTGGACTTGGAGACAGGCTGGCCATCTGAGGCACCTGCGGGATGGGGGATCTTGGAGGAGTGTTAGCCTTTGGAACCTTATTTCCTTGTCTGTAGAAAGGGGTTTGCACCTGGAGGTCTCCAAGGCCCTCTCTCGATGTAGCTTTATGATCCTCCGACTGGCTTTGCAGTCATATTCAGACGCGTCAGACAGATGGCATTGGCTGCTGTAGGTGGGAATGAGAGAAGGACCCCCTCCTGCTTCCCTCTTGTTCTCCCCATGCCAGCTGTCTGCCATTAAAAAGCTCCTTCCCACGCTGGCTCCTGGACTCAGTGCATGAACTCAAGATGGAATCTTGCACGGAGCCTCCATCTTGGAACGCCCTCCTTCCTCTGCTTCGCCTCCTTGGAGCCCATGCTTTCCTCTGGTTTCACCTTAGGCCCTGCCCCCTGTGGGATGCCCTTCCTGATTCTCTGAGCTGCCAGAAGGAAATTCTGAGCCGTGAATCGGCCAACCTGAGGGCCAGGTGAATCTCAACTTACCTGCTTACACCTGGCACTTACACTTGTCACCCCAGGACCGCTTTCCCCCCATCTCTCGCATAATGGGTCAGGATGGTAGAGAATAAGAGAGTCTCCTTCTGTGCTTATATGAGGGGGGAAGAAGATAAAGCATTCGAGAAAAGGGGGCCTGTTCCTCAGACTAAACCTGATGTGGCAGGAGAAACAGAACAGTAGCTTTGATAATGGAAGCAGAACCGCCCAGGAGGAGAGAAGCAGGGAATGGCTTCCCTTCCCCCCTGCGGTGAATGCTGTGGAGGCAGGGGCAGACTTTTCCTTCCACTCCCTGAGTTTTTTTGATTCCCCTGCTTCAGATTCATAGAAAAGACCCATTTCATCTTCTGGTTGTTCACAAACCATCTGAACCTCAAGGTCAGAGTTAAGCAATTCAGCAGAAACAGAGGAAAAGCACAAAGCATTAGACACATGTCACAGAATGCAGCGTCCCAGGCTTTTCCAAATGACAAAATCCCTTTCAGTCTGGAGTCTGCGAGAGAGAGAAAAAAGAAGAAAAATGAAAAGGGGAAGAATGAGAAGAGACAGAGGAAGAAGGGAGAAAAAAGAGAAGCTACATCTTTGACATCTTTTAAAATAAATCTCGTCTCTTAAAGAAGAGAACATGGGACACAAGGGATCACCTGCAACTAGCTGCTGGCACTTGCATTTCAGGGTGTGTTGCAGAAGCTCATGATTCTCTTGGTCCCCACAGAGAGGGGTGGGGGGACGGATGTCAGGTTCTGTCGCTCCCAGAATCCACGGCTCCGAGGTAGTGACAATCTGAGGTGACTCAGTCTTTCCCCTGCGTGTGTCTGAGTCTGCGGCTCCAGCACAGAAGTTCCATGCGGATGTCCCAAAGATGAATAATGTCCAAAGAGACCTCCGGAGAAAGCCCAAGTTAAAGGGTCAGAGAGCGGTCGTGGCTGTGCCGTGACGCCTTCCCCCGTTTTCTTAAACTGCATGCTTGTGCTTATGGGCATAGTGCACTCTATGTTCCCATGCACATGGGTGTGAATATATAGACACACACACACTTTTGAAGGGCTTCCCTTCTAATGGGGGACACAGTAGATAAAATGGAGACTGGGAAGGGGAAACGGAGAGATCACGGGTAGATACTCCTACATCTCACCATGTCCTCAGTCTCGGACTCTTGTAGAGAGTAGGGCTCCCTTCTTGGTGCCTCCCTCCTGGCTGTTGCTTTAGCTAGATGGGCCCAGGTCATCGTCCCCCATCCTCTGGGGTCCCGGCTCTCATACTCATCTCTGTGTGCTTTCTAGCCTCCATACATTGTCCTTCCCCAACAGAAGGCAATCTCCTCATAGGCAGGAATTGTCTGCTTGACTTTTCTGTGCATAATGGCACTCAGCAGCGACTTGTGGAGCAAGCACTTGGTCCTTGCTTTATCTCAGGTCTGTCTGCCTCCAAAGCCAACAGGAAGGAAGCAGCTCTTCTCCCCCTCAGCCAGCCCTGCGCCCTCCCTACCCCAGATGGAGAGGTATTGAATGTTGGGGATACATGCGCTTACCTTGGCGGAACTCTCCAGGGACATCCCCACAATGATGGAGCTCACGCACACATTACCAGCGCTAGCACAGCGTTTGGGGACGCTCCAAAGGAAGTGGGTGGGATGAGAGCTGTACCAAGCGAAGGTGGATGGAGCCGTGCTGCTGACCGCATTGTTGCCGGCCTGTGAAACTCGGGCAGCCCACGGACGCCAGGCCAGAAACTCAACTCTTCCACATAAGGTTTCTCCGGAAGATCCTGAAGAGCCCCTGGAAGATGAGGGGTCGGAAGCTGGGGTCTTCTCCAGAGCTGATGCTCCAAAGCGTGCACCTCCATTGCAGAGTCTGTCCGGAGCACGTGGTTAAATACCAAATGCACATTTATCTGAGAGACGATTTTACAGGGAGCCCAGTTGGGGCCTCATGTGTGGGTTGGTCAGAAGAAGCAGTACGAGGTCCCCTCGAGGTGTCCATCTGGCTGGACGTGCCCACACCAAGAGGGCATTATGAGCAAAGCGGAGGCGGAGAAGCAGATCCCGAGCCTCGGCCCCTCTCGGTGCTCTAATGGATCGCTGGACCCCGCCTGGGCAGCGCCTCCTGAGCTCCCATCGCTCTGACCAGCCACGGCCAAACCCACCTTGTGATGGCCTTGGTCTTTTCTAAAAATAAAGGATGAACACTTCATATACAGATCCATATTCCGTAACATACATAAGGTATATGTATTTTTATTTTCAGTTCCAAATTCTTTCCCTCTTTCTCCCTTCCCTATTCATATAGAGATGAAGTTATGGCAAATATATTCCCACATTAGCTATTTTCTGGGGGAAAAGAAAAAAAGAAAGGGGAAAAGGCAGACATCCAGTCTGTGCTCGGAGTCCATCAATTTTCTCTCTGGACATGGAGGGCTCATTTCATTGTACGTTCTTTGGAGCTGTGGTGGGTCAGCGTATGGATGACAATTGCTAACTCTTTGACAGTTGATTATTGTCACAGTTTTGCCGTTGCTGCGTACACTGTTCTGGCTCTGCTCACTCCACTCTGCAATGCAGGTTTCTCTGAAGGCATCGGGGCAGCTCCATGGCACAGTGGAGAGAGCGCAGCCCTGAAGTCAGAAGGACCTGAGTTCCAATTTGGCTTCAGATACTTAACACTTCCTGGCCGTTAACCCCAATTGTCCCAGGGGAAAAAGACTGTAGCTCTCTGAAAGCATCCCCTTCACTGTTTCTTAGAGTGCCGTCAGATCAAAAGTATTCCATCACATTCATACCCCGTGACTTGTTCAGCCGTTCCCAAAGCGACAGGTGCTCTCCTCCAGTTCCTTGCCACACAGAAGGAAGCTCCCATGTCCTGCTGGGAAGGCTGCTAGGGGCCAGACAGGGCTTCTTCCAGCTGGGCAGGGAAGCTGCCAGCCTGTTGTCAGCTCAGAGCTGGCCTCCTCAGGTGGGAAGACTTCAGACCTCATGACAACCCCTTGAGCCTGCTATCTCCTCTCAGGCACCTTAAGGAAAGCTCCCTGGCTGGGATGGAGGCCTCTTCCATCCGCCCCATGCCCCAGGCAACAATTCCATCTGTGCAGCACAAGTCAGCTTTTGTTTCTGTAATTTTCTCTCCAAAATATAATGTTCTCTTGTTGGGGTTTTCTTGGGGTCTCTGGAGCAGCCTTCCTTTCAGTTCAGTAATCACAAGTACAGCCAGGGGCTACAAATCCTTGATTGTCTCCTTTCCTGTGGCCCGGTTAGCTTTCTTATAGTCCCGATCCTTTGTGATCTCCTCCGTGGGGCTGGGCAGCTTTCCGGAGAGCCTCTCTGTCTGGCCTTGGTTTTAAGAGCTTGAGCCTTCTCTGCTTCTGAATCTCCCCTACTCCCAAGGGTTTGTGCTTGAGCCTCCAGCCGCAACAAAGGCGGACGATGGAGTGAATCTGTCTCAGCCTCCTAGAGCTTCTAGAAGGCTTCTCCTTCCTGGCCCCGAGAGCTTCTCTCTTAAAAGCCGCACACGGAGAACACACCAATCATTATATATATTGTAGGATTAAATCTAAACTACTAGATTTAACCATTGTCTCCTCAATTACACTCAGTATTTTGTTTCAAGTTCTGGCCCATCATGTCTCCTTGTAGGATCAGATCCATCATACGGAACCAAGCTAAATTAGATAATTATTGTCTCTCTCAATTCCACTGACTTAGTCCCTTGTGAGAATCCCTTATAGTAAGTTCAGAGTTCTGGCCCATGACACATCTCCTCTTGCCAACTCAAGGTCCCGATGCAGATGAGGAGAGCATCTGCTGCCTTCCCTTCGACTTCAGCCTCCCGTCTCATGCTGAGCCTGACCTTGGAGGTGTCCTTGAGGGACACCCTGCATTCACGATGAGAATTCCCATACTCAGGTATACTCTGGAGAATTCTCATACCCAGTTATACTCTTATAGTCCAGTCACTTCGAACTCACATTTATTTCCCTCCCCATTCCCCACCTCTGGCCCCCCATTCTTCCTCCTCATTACCCTAATCCTCCCCCCACCAAAGTTTCATTCTAATTCCTCCTGACTCTTTGATTGTGCCCTCTGGACCGCCCGTTTCATAGGCAATACACTTCCCTTCATCTTAAATCTTTCTTCTTCCACTTTTTCCACCTGCTGACTCTTATTGGAACCTGGATTTCCTCTGATGACACATCCTCCTGTCCGTCCTTTCCAGTCCTGAACCTCTTTATATTTTCCCTCAGCCTCCTGGTCAAGGCGTGGAGTTGTTGCCTTTGATTTTACACATGCACAGTTGAATGAAAGCTAACAAAAATCACTGTTATTTTGACTGCCTTCACTACAAATTGATGTCATATAACCTCAAGTGGGTCCTCACTGTGGGTAGGCAGGCTACTGCTTGTTCTTGGCTTTACACAGATACTATTTCTCATTTTAAAACAAATTCTATTTATTCCTTTGTTTTCTTAGTGTTTTCTAGTAGGAAAGAATGTTGTATTTTGTCAAATTTTGTCAAAAGCTTTTTCTGTACCTATTGAAATAATCATATGATAATCATATATATGAGACAACCATAACCATACCAAAATGATTATTTTATGGTTACATATAAGTTATATATAATAACGATTATTTTATGATCATATATACATAAATATATATAAAATAATTATTTTGTTATTGTTATGGTGAATCATGCATATATTTTGTTGAACTAGCCCCAAATTCCAGCCTGGCCATAGTGTATGATCTTTATAACGATGTATTTTTGTAATCTCTTTGCTAGCATTTTAGCTGAAATTTTTTGCATCAATATTTAATAGGGAAATTGCTCTAGAATTTTCACTTTTTTTTGCTTTCCCTGGTTTAGGTACCAAAACAGTGTTTGTGCCATACAAGGCACTTGGTAGGACTTATTCTTGACCTATTTCCTCCCCAAAAATGTCCATCTTGTATTGGAGTAAGTTATTTTTTAAATACTTTGAGGAATTAACTTGTGAATCTATTTGATCCTTTGGGTCTTTCCTTCTTACGAAGCTCATTTATAGCTTGCTCAATTTATTTTTCAAAGATAAAGTTTTTTTAAAATATTATTTTTAATCTAATCTCTTAATCTAAGAAATTTGGTGGTTTTTTTGCAAATTATTATCCATTTCTTTTATATCATCAGTTTATTGTCACATAGTCATACATAAGTAGTTCATAATAATTCCTTTAATTTCATCTTCATGGTTTGTGAATTCATCTTTTTAATTTTTGATTTTGGTGATTTGATTGACTTTTTTAATAGCTCAAATTATCAAATTGTTTATATATTTGATTGCTTTTATTTTTAAATCTAACTCCTAGTTTTCTTTATTAATTTATGTATATATATATATATATAAAATTTCTTTTTATTTTCTTTTAATTTTTTATTATACCTTTTTATTTACAAGATATATGCATAGGTAATTTTTCGACATTGACCATTGCAAAACCTTTTGTTCCAACTTTTCCCCTCTTTTCCCCCACCCTTTCGTCCAAGTGGCAGGTTGACCAATACATGTTAAATATATTAAATATACGTATACATGTCCAAATAGTTATTTTGCTGTACAAAAAGAATCGGGCTTTGAAATAGTGTACAATTAGCCTATGAAGGAAATCAAAATTAGAGGGATTGGGAATTCTATGTAGCGGTTCATAGTCGTCTCCCAGAGTTCTTTCACTGGGTGTAGCTGGTTCAGTTCCTTACTGCTCTATTGGAGCTGTTTTGGATCCTTTCATTGACTAAGAGGGCCAGGTCCATCAGAATTGATCATCATACAGTATTGTTGTTGAAGTGTACAATGATCTCCTGGTTCTGCTCATTTCACTCAGCATCAGTTCATGGAAGTCTCTCCAGGCCTTTCTGAAATCCTCCTGCTGGTTGTTTCTTACAGATATGCATATAATTTAAATTCTATCAATTAATATTTTGATTTTTAGGATTTGTATCTTGGCATTTAAATGAAAATTTTTCTTGTTATTTTTCTATTTTTTTGTTAAATTGTAAGCCAAATTTGGTGATGCATTTTTCTTTCTTTAACATAAACATTTAGAGATATAAATTTCTCCTAAATACTACTTTGGCTACATCCTAAAAAATTTTGTAATGTTTAATTGCCATTATATTTAATGACATTATTGATTCTCTTTACAATTTATTCTTTGACTCACTCATTATTATAGCATTAAATTGTCTGATTTTTTTATTAATTTGGGGGGGATGGATGAGGCAATTGGAGGTAAGTGACTTGCCCAGGGTCATACAGTTAGTAAGGCCAAATCCAGTTTGCTTTACCAACATACAGTTAGTGAGTCATGTTCTCCTGGACTTCAGGACTAGTGTTCTATCCACTGTGCTATTTTGCTGAGCCTCTCTGAATAATGTTTAATCTATTCTTCCAACAATTCTAGCATTGAATGCAACTTTATTGCCTAATTGAGATATTTCACAATTTCTTCTATGTTTCTTCTGTTTGACTTTGCTTTGTTGTTTGTTTATTTTTAACATATCATGGAGTCATTAGCTTCACTGGGCCAGTTCTAATTTTGAGTTATTTTCTTCATTATTTTTTGTGTTTCATTTACTGTGCTCTTCATTTTCTTTTCATATTATTTCCATTGTTGTCATTCCTTTTCCCAATTTTCTCTACCACTTTCCTATGATTTTTACTTATTTTTTGCTTTTTCTTTAGCTCTTTTAACAATTCTGTTGAGTCCTGTGTACATGTTCTCTGAAGCAATGCTTAAGATGTTTCCCAATCATTGCTTTTTTCTGTCTCTATTGAGGTTCCCTATCATAATAGTAGCTTTTTATGACCAGATACGCTCTTCCCCAAATTTCCCCAGTTTATTTCTTGATTTTTTTTATGGATTTTATGCCAAAGTTGGGGTTAGAGAAGATGTTTGGCCTGGATTGCTATCTTTTATGTCCTTCTGCTGTTTTCCCATGTTGGGGGGGTGTCTAACTTTTTGGTGTTTCCAGCACTGTTTGATTGTGGGGCCTCTTTTATTACCTTCCTCATCTGTGCTCTGCTCAATACAAAGCTAGAAACTACTCTTCTCCCTGTAATTATAATCTGGAACTGGGTAATGAATGCAGAATTTTCAAATGACACCAAGTCTTGATCACAGTAATAATGGAAGGGTCCTCAGGGATCTCTTTCTTATGATGTGTTCAGTTCTCCACAACCAATAATCTTTAAGCTGCTTTCCTCCATTGCTAATGTTTGAGTGATGCACTTCTGTCTTTCTGAGATGTGCTCTGATTTCCTTTCTGTCTTCTTAAGCTACTCTTGATCGGAAAATATACTCTATATAATTATTTTTCTTGGTTTTTCTACTCAAAATTGTTTGGTATATATTTTAGCTTATAATGAAGGTGGTGTGTTGGAAGAGTTTGGCAAAAATGCTGCTTTTCTTGCTGCTGTTTTAACTATTCCTCTTTTTTTCATTTTCTCAACTCTTGTCCAGGACATTTTGATCACTATAATTAAAACAATGTTAAGTTTCTATTGTTTCTGTTCTTCCCATTTGTATGCTTGTCATCATTGTGTATATTATTTTCCTAATTCAGTTTATTTCCATCTGCCTCAATGAATAAACGTTTCCTCTTGCTTCTCTGAATTCTTCTTGTTGGTTGTTTTTAAGGTATAGTAATAAACCACTGTATTCATGAATATTCCATTCCATAGTTCATTACATTTAGTCATTCTCCAATTGATGAATCCTTGAATTGTTCCATTATTTTCCCCTGCCACAAAAGTGCTGTTATAAATATTTGATATGTATGGGGCCTTTTAGTTTTTGGGTAGCCTTGGGCAGATCATTTAATCCAGTTTGCCTCAGTTTCTTTATCTGGAAAATGAGCTGGAGGAGGAAATAGCAAACCTCTACAGTATCTTTGTAAAGAAAGTCCCAAGTGGGGTTACAAAGAGTTGAATATGATGAAATGACTAAACAACAAAATTATAGTTCCTAATTTCTTTCCCAAGTGGTTACCCAATGCATAACTTCAACCACGACGTATTAGTGCCTGCCTTTCTGGGGTCTAACTCAATTTTGACTATTTTCACATCTGTTATCTTAGCCAATGGGTTTAGTATTAAGTGAAACATCAAAATTGTTTTGATTTACATTCCTCTTATTTTTACTGAACTGGATACAATTTTCATAAGGCTATTAATGGAAATTTTTTGACTTTGTTCAGATTAACCCTTGACCATTTATCTTTTAGGGATGATTCTTAGTTTTATTTATTTGTTTTAATTACTAATATGTCTTGGATGTTTGACTCATTGGAGACATTTTAGGCAAAGATTTTTCCTGTAGTGATAGCTTACCTTCTCATCTCCCCATTTCAACCTGACTCTTTGAGAGATCAAGAACTGAGATTGGCTTTCCTATCAAATGCATGTAATTCTCCTGGACTTCATAAAGTGATGATGACAAGAGTTCAGATTGGTTCACACAATACGTGAGTTTAATACTGGGAATTTATTTCCATTTAGTGAAAACTCTAGGGACGGAAATTATAATTACTGGCATTTATGGAGGACTTTAAAGTCTTCATAAGTAGCACATGTTTTACTTTGAGTCTCAAAATAGCCCTGAGATATTGGTAGTGCATCTCTTATTATGTCTCATGTACGTATAGGCAGCAGACACATCAAAGTGACTAGTTGGTGTATGAAGGGTTGACCATGGAATTAGGAAGACCAGAGTTCAAATTTAGATTTAATGCTTTTCTGTGTGACCCCTGGAGAGTGAACAACTTCTGTCTTCTCGGACTTCTTCATTTATAAAATTGATATAATAATAGCACCCAGCTTCCAACGTTGTTGTGAGGACAAAGAAAAGTTATACAAATAAAACATTTTTTCACTTGATAGTACCTTATTTTTTCCAATGACATGTAAAGATAGTTTTCAAAATTCATTTTTAGAAGATTTTGAGTTTCCAAATTTTTCTCCTTCCCTTCCTTCTCTTCCCCTTCTTTTCCTTCATCCAAATCAGCAAGTAAGTTGATATGTACATGTAACAATCATGTTAAACACATTTCATATTTATCCTATGGTGAAAGAAGAATAAGAACAAAAAGCAAAAGAAATAAACAAACAAACAAAAAAAGGAGGGTAGTATGGTTCTATTTACATTCACACTCCATAGATCTTTCCCTGGAAGTAGATAGTATTTTTCCATAATAAGTCTTTTGGAATTGTCTTAGATCTGTGTGTTACTGAGAAGAGCTAATCCTGTCATAGCTTGTTAAGAACCATGCCTAGGTTAAGGGGTGGGTCAATTCTCCAAGAGCCTCCACAGCTGTGACTCATAAACTTGAAGCAGCCTTTACTAATGCAGATGTTCCTTGTGGATTAGGGATGGAACAAATTGGAGGCCGAGGGAAGAGAGAGGTCAGACAAGGCAACTGCCTCTCAGTCTCCTTGTATCACCATCATCCCCTCACATGAAGAGATCCATTCTACAGGTCTGATTTAGACCCCCCGCCCCAGCAGCCACTGTCCCACCACAATAGCTGATGATTGGATAATGTTATTGTTAGTGTGTACGATGTTTTTCTGATTCTGCTCACTTCACTTAGCATCAATTCATATAAATCTTTCCAGGTTTTTCTGAAATCCACCTGCTCTCCATTTCTTATAGCTCCATGGTATTCCATACATTTGCATATTACAACTGGGTCAGTCATGCCCAACTTGATGGATATCCCCATATTTTTTCACTTCTGTGTCACCACAAAAAGAACTGCAATAAGTATTTGTGTATTGTGAGTCCTTTTCCATTTTCCATGATCTCTTTGGGATGCAGACCCAGTAATAGTATTTCTAGATGAATAGTTTTATAAAACTTTGACCATAGTTATCAATTGCTCTCCAGAATGGTTGCATTAGTTCACAACTTTGGCATGTCCCAGTTTTCACACATCCCCTCCAATATTTATCATTTTCTTTTTCTTTCATAGTAGCTACTTCGATAGGTATGAGGCAGCACTCCATAGTTGTTTTAATTTAAATTTCTCCAATCAATAGTGATTTAGAGCACTTTTTTATATGACTATACATAGCTTTAATTTCTTCACTGAAAACTGCCTGCTTGTTCATATCCTTTGACCATTTGCCAATTGGGGAAGAACTATTTTTATAAATTTGATTCAGTTCTCTACTGGCCATAAAAACCATTCCTCATCTTTCTGCTTTCTTTCTAATCTTAGTTGTCTTTGTTTTATTTGTTCCTTTAAAAATTGTGTAATAGAAACTACTCATTTTGAATTTCTTAATTTTTCCTATTTTTTGTTGTCATATATTCCTCCCTTTTCAAAGATCTGACTGATATGCTATTTCTTGCTCTCCTAATTTGCTTATAGTAGCAAATTTAATTTTTAATATATTATCATTTTTTAAGTATCAACCTTTATGTCTAAATCGGGTACCCATTTCAATTTTATCTTGGTAAAGGGTGTGAGATGTTAGACTATGCCTCGTTTCTACCATACTATTTTTCAGTTTTTCCAGAAATTTTTCTCAGATAGTAAGTTCTTATTCCAGAAGTTGGAGTATTTGGGCTTATCAAACGGTAGATTAATATAGTTATTTACTACTGTGTTTTATGTACCTAACCTATATGCTGCTCCACCACTCTATTTCTTAGCCAATACCAAATGCTTTTGATGATTGCCGATATAATATAGTTTTAGTTCTGGAAAGGCGAGGCCATCTTCCTTTGCAATTTTTTTCATTAATTCCCTTGACCTTTTGTTCCTCCAGATGAATTGTGTTATTATTTTTTCTAACTCTATAAAATTTTTTTGGTAGTTTGATTGGTATGGCCCTGAATAACTAGACCACAGTGGTACCTTGGAACTCCTATGCTTTGAAACTCATTGAATTTGGGATTCAATGCATTTCAATGAGAAAAAATGCTTCAACACCTACTGCTCGCCGGTGCTGGTTGCACTTTAGGGAAATGAAGTTGACCAGGCATACTGTCCAGGCCCTACTGCCACTGCTGTTGTCCTCAGCCTGGCCGGCTCCTCCCCAGCGAAGGCTGTGGGGCAGCCCACAAAGCTAAGGTTTTGTGTTTTGGTGGGCAGATCACGGGACAGTTCTTGCAGTATGGTGTGGTTGCAAAATATAGTCTCCCAACTCCAAAAACAGTAGTTTTAGAAAGGCTCAGAGTGTCTGGTGTGTTCAGCAGGAGGAGAAGCAGAAGGAGCAGGAGCAGGAGCAGTGGGAGCCCAGGAGCAGGTGGCAGAGAAGGAGCTAGGACTCTGAGCAATGCTGGCTTGGACCCGGTGGCAGAGGACAGGGACCATAGCTTGGACCTCCACATCCAGCCCTTCCCTGCCTAGGAAGCTTGGACTGTGGGGTGGGAGGAGAATTTAAAGGTCATGGTTCCTCTTAGAAACTGAGTTGGCTCAAGAAGGGAGGAACCTGGGTAGGCTGGGCTGGGCTAGGTGGGCTCATTTCTCTGTAGCTGGAAGCTCCACTTGCCCTTTGGGTGGATAGAAATGATTATGCAGCAAACTAGAGACGTACTCCTTATGGGAAAAGTTCCTTTGAAACTCATCATTTTTGACACTTGTGACCAATTAATGAGGACTGAGTTACCCTTGGAATTTAGAGAGAATTGTCATTTTATACATTAGCTTGTTCTATCCAAGAAAAATTGATATTTTCCCAGTTGTTTACATCTGAGTTTATTCATGTGAAAAGTGTTTTGCAGTTTGGGTCATATAGATCCTGGATGTGTCTTGGCAAGTAGACTCCAAATATTGTATATTGTGTAATTATTTCAAATGGAATTTTCTCTCTTGCTGCTGAGTTTTGTTGGTAACATATAGAAATGATGATCATTTATGTGGGTTTATTTTACAACCTGCAATTTTGATAAAATTATTTCAAGTAGTTTTTAGATGATTTTTTTGAGGCAATTGGGGTTAAGGGACTTGCCTAGGGTCATACAGGTAGGAAGTGTTAAATGTCTGAAGCCAGATTTGAGCTCAGGTCCTCCTGATTTCAGGGCTGGTGCTCTATCCACTGCATCACCTACTTATCCCTATTTTATTCTTTAGGATTCTCTTAATATACTATCATATCATTTTCAGAATGATACTTTTGTTTCCTCATTGCTGATTCTAATTCCTTCCTTCTCTCTTTTTGCTAAAGTAAACATTTCTAGTACAATTTTGAATAATAATTTTGTTAAAAGAGTTCCTTATTTCATCCCTGTTCTTATTAGGAAGGCTTCTAGCTTATTCTCATTATATATAATGATTGTTGATGATTTACATAGATGTTACTTATCCTTTTAAGGAAAAATCCATTTATTCCTCTGCTCTCTAATATTTTTAACATATTTAGGTACTATATTTTGTTAAAAAGCTTTTTTCTGCTTCTATTGATATAATCAATGGTTTCTGTTAGTTTTGTTATTCATGAGGTCAATTATGCTGATGGTTTTCCTAATATTGAACCAGCCCTCATTCTTGGCATAAATCTTACCTGGACATAGTGTATTATCCTGGTGATAAAACCCTTTTGCTGATATTTTATGTAAAATTTTTGCATCAGCATTCATTGGGAAAATTAATTTATAATTTTCTTTCTCTGTCTTGGCCCTCCTTGGTTTTTGAGTGTTAGCAACATTTGTGTCACAACAGGATTTTGTCAGGTTTCCTTCTTTGCCTATTTTCCAAATATTTCATTTAGTTTTTTAATTAATTGTTATTTAAATAGTGGAATTGATTTGCAAATCCCTCCAGTCCTAGAGACATTTTTTTTAGAAAGTTCTTTGATGATTTGTTCATTTCTCCCTCTCCTAGAATGGCACTATTTAAGTATTTTATTTCCTCTTCTGTTAATTTGGGAAATTTATGTTTTCCCAAATAATCATATACTTCACTTGTATTGTCAGATTTATTGACATATTTTTGGAAATAATATCTTCAACTTAATGCTTTGATTTCCTTTTCATTAGTAGTGAATTTACCCTTCTCATTTTTGATATTGCTAATTTGGTTTTCTCATTTTTTTTCTTTTAAATCAAATTAAGCAAAGATTTATTTTTTTAGTAAAACCAACTCTCAGTTTTATTTATTATTTTAATGGTTTTCCTTCTTTTAATTTTATTAGCCTCTATTTTTTTTTGTAAAACCAACTCTCAGTTTTATTTATTATTTTAATGGTTTTCCTTCTTTTAATTGTATTAGCCTCTCCTTTGATTTTCAGAATTTCTAATTTGCTATTTAATTTGGAATTTTTAATTTGTTCTTTTTCTAGCTTTTTTTAGTTGCATACCCAATTCATTGATTGTAAATAGAAGCATTTAGAGGTATACATTTTTTCCTGCTTTGGTTATATCCCATAACCGTTCTCTCATTATTGTCATTCTCTTCAAGAACTTATTTGCTTTTTCTATGATTTTTTTTTGTTTAATATACTACTGTGACATTATTCTAACTGCCCAATTCTAATTTTTAAGGATTTATTTTCTTCAGTAAGTCTTTGTACCTCCTTTTCCATTTGTCCAATTCTACTTTGAAAGAAGTTGTTTTCTTCAGGGTAATTGCCCCCATCTTGGCCAATTCTAGTTTTTAAGGATTTGCTTTCTTCACTCAAGTTTTGTGCTTCGTTTCCAAGGTGTTGACTCTTTCTCACATAACTCTCATTTCCTCAATTTTTCTTTTAGCTCTCACACTTGGTTTTTTAAATCCTTTTTGAGATCTTCCAAAGAGGACTTAATTCTAATTCCTCTTTGAGGTTTTGCATGTAGGCATTTTGCCATTGGTGCCCTCTTCTAGAGTGGTGTTTCCATCTTTCCTATTGCCACAGTAGCTTGTCCCGGTCAGGGCTCTTTTCCATTCCCTACTCATTTTTTTAGCCTATTTCATGACTTGTAAAATGGAGCCCTCCTCCTAGGACAGAACACACTCTCTTCTGAGCTTCTTTTGCTGGCAACCAGGAGGTTTGACCACTGGCTTTCTGCAGCAGGGCCTGAGGTGCCGATCTACTCATACTGTCATGCCAGAGGTTCTTTCTGCATTGGGCTGGAGGTTCACAAGTGCTCTACTATGCCTCTAGCTTGTTGGGCTAGGAGTGATTGCCCGTGGTGGCTGCTCTGTGCTGTGGTTACCGATCCATAGACTTACCCAGACATCACCTGTGCTAGGCTGTGCTGGGCTGTGCTCCCCTTTAACCAAAGGAGACAGACTTTTCCTGAAGTCCTTCTCAGTTGGCTTAAGCTGGGAAATTGTTTCATTTCTTCTTTAGGTAGCTTCTGTGGCTCCATAATCCATTTACAGACTTGCTGAATTTTATTTCCAAGGGAAACTGGGCAGAACTCAGACAACTCCTGTTTTTTTTTTTTTTTTCCCCCACCATCTTGGCTCTGCCCTATGTCTTGATTTTCAAAAAATATAAAAACAAGAAAAATAATTAGACCAGTGAGCTTGACTGAGATACAAGGCCTTAATACAAGGGTGAATTTCCTATTAACTGTGTTCCATAAGTAGAATGAGCTGTCTTGAAGACTCCTTCTCACTAGTCAGTTGGTCAATAAACATTTGTTAAACACATACTATGTTCCAGGCACTGTGCCAAAGTCTTTTCCAAAACCAGAATTCAAAGGTTCTGTCACTCCAGAATCCTTTTAAAGACTTTATTTAATATTTCTGAGAGAAACTGAGGAGAGCTCGGGAAACTTCCTGGTTTTTCTCCTCTGTCTTGGCTTTGCCTCCCTGTTTTAGAAATTTTGAAGCACTATAAAAATGTTGTCTATAAATTATGAGGAAGGTAAGATTTATGAAAGTTAAAGACATATATGGTCATATAGCCATGCTATGTCAGGGACAAAATTTTGATCCAAGTATTCTTGAATTTAAGTTTAAATGAAGAAATGAACAACTAAACTAAACTCTCTCTCTCTCTCCATATATATATTTAATTTAGTTTGTTCATTTCTTCATGTATATATATGTATATATCATATATATGTATATATGATATATACATATATGTATATATATACATATATATATATATATAAATACACACACACACACACACACACACACACACACACAGAATCAGAGAGAGACAGAGACAGAGAGAGAGAATGAGAGACTCTGTTACTAGTTCCTAGGAAGCTTGTAGGGAAATTTTTTCTTCATCCATAATCCAGGCTGCTGATCAGAGGTTCTAGTTGTAGGACAATCCCAGTAACTGCCATCTCCGAACCTGGCAATTGTGGGGACTGAGGTGGTTTCGAGATAGAGACAACAGGTTTTGTAGACATGTGAGAGAGGTTGTTTAAGTCAGCCAGAGCTCACACTTCTCTGATGCTTTTTTCTATCTTGCAAAAGCTACCTCTCCCTTCACCCCTGTGGGTAAGAGAGTATTGTCATTATCTTCCTTTTTATGGCTGAAAAAATTGAGTCTCTGCGTCTGTTCCCGATGCAGTGCCTATTTATTGGCCAGATTTCCTACTGCTGGGCTTGATGCAGAGCCTGTGTGCCAGGAGCGGAGACTCCTCCTTAGCCGTCTTCCTCCTGAAAGGGCAGTTTCAGGGTTGGGCTGGCACTAAAGTTTGTGACAGATTGCCAGCTGCAGACAAATGAGCCATTTCTTGGTTCAGTTCCCTTGACCTACAGTGCCTGCAATAGCAGCCTTGACAGCTAACAGTTACCAGGCATGAAATTGGACCTGTGTGGCTGCTCTCAGGTGGGGGAAGGGGGGCTCACAGAGGGCACCGGGGAGAGAGGGACCTTTCCCTGCCTGCCAGTCTCACTGGGATGTTCCAGGACTTCTGCCAGCCACCCCTGCACCTCTGAATAATCCTAATGATGTATTGGATTCCACAAGCTCCAAGGCTTCTTCCAGCCTGTGATTTGACCCCATACAGATATATACTCCCAGAGCCACTCAGTGACAAGAGTCCTCCAACTCTGATTGTTAGGAGCCTGACACCTGGAAGAGAAAACGTCCTGAGTCCTGGTGGAGTGTGTGTGTATGTATATGTGTGTGTGAGTGTGTGTATGTGTGTATGTATGTGTATGTGTGTGTGTGTGTGTGAGTGTGTGTGTGTGTGTGAGTGTGTGTATGTGTGTATGTATGTGTATTGTGTGTGTATGTATGTGTGTGAGTGTGTGTGTGTGTGTGTGTGTGTTTATATCCCAGGCAAAAGTTTCTCTTCCTTCTGACAACCCAGAAGTCAGTCCACAAAGTCTGCCCTGATCTCCCCGGCTGTTAGTGCTCTCACCAGGTGCATCTATCCTCCCTCTAACACCTTATATTACCAGGCCCTTAAACCGCTGTGTTCCTTGACATCACTCACTTGTTCCAATTTCATTTCTCTGGACTCTGAATTTTCCTCCTCAAATCAGAATATTTCCTCTTCCCCTCTTTCTCTCTGCCTCACATCTCCAAGCTCTGGTTTATTCTAGCATCACCTCCATTCTATCCATCCCTGTTTCCCCTCCCCACGTTCCCTGTCCCATGCACTGCCTACACTCTTCTCCCTTCCCCATTTTGATGCCTTGGTGAACACTATCTTTCACCTTTCAATTTCTTGCACTCGACCTGTCAATTTTCATGTCCTGCCAATCTCCAGTCTTGGAATACTCCTATCTACCTGCTTTGTGCTTAGTTATTTGATGTTAAACAAAACTAGAGAAAATCACACAACTGGGCTGATTGGATCGACTACAAATTTAATCGCAACTGAATCCTCACTGCAGCAAGGTGATTTTTTCACACCCCCCTAAATTCCTAACCATCCCACTTACCACAATATCTCTTCCAAACCTTCTCATCCTTCCTTAGACCTTTCCTGGCTCCTTTTCTCCTCTTCCTCCTCCCTGAGAATCTGGATTTATATTTCATCAAACACATATCTCTCCTCTCTTCCTTTCCCTCTCACATCACTTAGATGTCTACTCTCACAATCTTTTCATTCAATATATATGTGATCCTATCTCTTTTTATTTTTTAGCAAATGCTCCTCCCTTTCCTCTCCTCCCCAAACTCTGTTTTATCTTTAATCTCCCTCTTTTCTGGTTATTCTCTTCAAAATCCTGTTTGGGATTTATTTGCAGAGATACCAGAGGGGTTGGCAGTTTCCTTCTCCAGCTCATTTTACAGGTGAGGAACTGAGGCAAACAGGGTGAAGCGACTTGCCTAGCATCACACAGCTGATAAGTGTCTGAGAACACCCTGAATTTAGCTCTTCCTGACTCCTGGCCTGACCTGTCCATTTGAGTCACCCAGCTTCCTCTCATTAGTCCCTACACCTGTCTCCCCATCCTCAAAGAGTAAGCAAACAAATAAACAAAAAACAAACTAATTTGATCTTAGCTGTTCTCTTCTCCACCCTTTGTAGCTAAGTCCGGAGAAGTCTATCCAGAACAGGTACCTCACCTTCTCCTTTCACTAATCTGAGTCTCCAAAGCCTCCCTTTTGGCCTCAACATTTGACTGAAACATCTCCCTCCCAAGTCATCCATGTTCTCATGCTTGCTAAGTGCAATAGCTTCTTTTCTGTCTTCACAGCTCTTGACCTCTCTCCAGCCTTTGAAACTATAGATCATTTCTCCAGTGTTCTTTTTTCTTTGGGCTTTAGCAATACCGCACTCTCCTGCTTCTCCTCCTACCTACCTGACCAATCCTTCTTAGTCTCGTGGCTGAATCTTCGTTCACATCATTCGTGCTAACTAACCACAGGCATCTCTCAGGACTCTCTCCAAAGTCCCTTTTCACTTTTTATTAATTCTTTTACGGATCTCACTAGCTTCTAAGGGCTCGATGCTCAATGCACAGTGTTCTCAAGTTTATACACCTAGCCCTGGTGGCCTTTTGAAGCAACAGTCCTGAATTACTAAATATATTTGGGGCATCTTAAACTAAATGACCTGTAGATATCTCTTTTGAGGCCAATTTTTTATTCATCTTGATCTTGGATACAAAAAGATTTTTCATGAATGCAGCAGGACATAAGAGAAAATTTGATTTAGAACAACAAATGTTCATTTCAAGAAAATCTATATAATAAATACTTCACGTTGTTTTCAAAGCTACCCAGTTTTTTTTGCTTCCTCCTGGGTTTTCTCTTCTGCACACTTTTATTTTTTTCTCCCTCTCTCCCCTCACCTACCTTAAAGAAAGCTATAATTAAATGTGTGTATGTATATATATATACATATATATATAGGTATAATATACATAGTTATTTATAAGCATACAGATATTTATACATAATATAATATATGTAAGACTCATACATATCTGTAAGATCATACTATGCATATTTCTACTCTGTAAGGAGGATAGCATTTTCATTTATAAATCCAGGTTTTTCCATGTTTTTTTTTTTCCCCCTAAATCATTGTCTACACATAGAAGTATTCAAAATCTCATCTGAGAGATCTTCTATGAAAGTTTTTACCCCAATTTTGTTTTTATTCTATTCTTGGCCACATTGGTTTTATTTATGCAAAAAAACTTTAATCAAAATGATACATTTTACATTTCAACCATGCTCTTGACTTATAATTTAAGATCTACTGCTATGGAATCATCTCCCTTTACATATTTTTCCCCTAATTTAAAAAAAATTCTTGACCTTTTGTTCTCCCAAATGAACTGTTATTATTTTTCTAGCTCATTAAATCATTTTCTACCAATTTAATTGAAATGACATTGAAAAGGATAGGCTAAATTGTCATTTTCCATTATTTCATCTTTACTTACGCATGAGCAATAAATATAATTCCAATTACTTAAATCTGACTTTCTATAGAAAAGTGTTTTATATTTATGTTCATGTAGTTCTTGTCGTTCTATTTTGGCAGGCATACTCTTATATACTCTCTGCTTACTTTGGTCCAAAGCAATATGGAATAATATTGATGACACATAGTGTATTTTCCCATTTTCTCTTTTAATTAATCTATTTTTGCTTTAACTTTGTCTAACATCATGATTTCTATCCTGTTTTTTATATAACAAATTCTACTTTATTCCTTTACTTTATTATTTTTATTTTTTCCTAAAAACAACATATTGGTGAATTGAAAATTTTAATTTCTCATATTCCATGGGAATTTGGGAGTAATTAAAAGGGAATCCATCTTTGTTTCTATATTTTCAATTCTGGGACAAACTGCATGTCTATCTGTGCCATCTGTTCCGGATATATGTTGATAGATAAGTACTGCAGGTTGATTGTGCACTTGTAACCTGCCATGAGATATTTATTATCCATTTGATCTTTCCTGTATGGATAATCAGGTCAGGTATTTAGAATGGCTATGGACAAGGAGATAAGGCAATGTCCTAGGTTTTACTACAGACAATTTAATATTACCTTTAACCAGGGGTACATGGAAGACCTGATCACCCACAATGAATATCCCTCCAACTTGGACATGAAGCTGATCTCTTCCATCAAAGTGGCCTCCAGAATGGTAGGACCAATTCATAGCTCTACCACTGCTCTATTAATCTGCTTGTTTTTTCCTATTCTTTCTAATTTTGACTATTTCTATCTTGTCTCATTGTTATCAGTTTTCTTTTGTTGAGGTGAGATCCACGACTTTTTGGTCATAAGACGAAACTGCTCAGTGTGAGCTTGTAGTCTGCCTGAGCCCTTTTATGCTTTTCATATTTACCACTCATTGGTCTCTTCCATCTTGGAAATCGGAAGCTGATTTTTGGAAATTGAAGTGTAAGACTTATGGATCTGGTTAAAATTCTAGTTTTGTTTTTATTCCCCTAATCCACATTTCTGGGTTTAAGCCAGGTAATAATGTAGCTGGTTTGATTATCCTTTATAATGTACTTGGAGTAGGCAATGCTATGCTCCTTCATTCATACTTGAGCATTATTTCCATTGCGATTCCAAGTCTTTTGTTCTTCTAAAGAATTTTGTCTTTATTTTGTCTAGTTTATATCAAGTGCCTTTTGATTGTCATGGCACCAAATGTATAAATTTTTTTTAATTTTAATTTTATTTTATAATTATAACATTTTTTTGACAGTACATATGCATGGGTAATTTTTTACAACATTATCCCTTGCACTTACTTCTATTCAGATTTTTTCCCTTCCTCCTCCAACCCCCTCCCCCAGATGGCAAGCAGTCTTATATATGTTAAATATATTACAGTATAGTCTAGATACAATATATGTGTGTAGAACCGAATTTTTTGTTGCACAGGAAGAATTGGATTCAGAAGGTAAAAATAACAGTTTACATTCCTTTCCCAGTGTTCCTTTTCTGGATGTAGCTGGTTCTGTCCATCATTAATCAATTGGAATTGGATTAGCTCTTCTCTATGTTGAAGAAATCCATTTCCATCAGCATACATCCTCGTACAGTATCATTGTTGAAGTGTATATTGATCTTCTGGTTCTGCTCGTTTCACTCAGCATCAGTTGATTTAAGTCTCTCCAAGCCTCTCTGTATTTCTCCTGTTGGTCATTTCTTACAGAACAATAATATTCCATAACATTCATATACCATAGTTTACCCAACCATTCTCCAATTGATGGACATCCATTCATTTTCCAGCTTCTAGCCACTATGAAAAGGGCTGCCACAAACATTTTGGCACATACAGGTCCCTTTCCCTTCTTTAGTAGTTCCTTGGGGTATAAGCCCAGTAGTAGTATGGCTGGGTCAAAGGGTATGCACATTTTGATAACTTTTTGGGCATAATTCCAGATTGCTCTCCAGAATGGTTGGATTCTTTCACAACTCCACCAACAATGCATCAGTGTCCCAGTTTTCCCACAGCCCCTCCAACATTCATCCTTATTTGTTCCTGTCATCTTAGCCAATCTGACAGGTGTGTAATGATACCTCAGAGTTGTCTTAATTTGCATTTCTCTGATCAGTAGTGATTTGGAACACTCTTTCATATGAGTGGAAATAGTTTTAATTTCATCATCTGAAAATTGTCTGTTCATATCCTTTGACCATTTATCAATTGGATAATGGCTCCAAATGTATAAATTCATCTAAGAAGCAATATTTTATTATATTGAGGTGACCCAACATGAAATATGAATTTTTCTCTATTTAATACTTTATTTGTGCTAAAACATATTTAGTATCAGTATTTATAAAATGCTAATGCTAGTTTTAATAACTTACATAGCACTGGAAAGTGTGAAAAAAAACTTTACAAATATTATCTCATTTGATTTTCACAACCAACTTGGGAAATGGGTGTCTTTGTTATCCCTTTCATTTCTCACCAGGCCACACTCTGGATCCCTCTATCATGCCCCCATGGCTTTCTTCTCCCCACTCCTTTCAACTTCCCTTTATGTGTTATCTTCTCCCAATAGGATATAAACTGAGGGCAGAGACTCCTTACTTTTATTTGTATTCATATGTGCTAAGTGTGTGCTAAGTATTTAAGTAATGCTTGTTGATTCACAATCAAAAAAAGACTTGTGCAGGTTGCATTGCCTCCTCCCTGTTGTCCACTGGCCTTATCCCTGTCACCTTGTCCATTGGACCTATTACTCCTTGATCCTATTGTTTCTAACAATAGTTTTTGTAAAATGCCTTTCTGCCTTTATTAGCTTTTCATGTCAGCTTTTTTCTAATGGTTGCTGTCCCTGATTTAGTATTCCCTTTCTTATCCAAAGCTAAGAAGAACGGGGAGTTCTTTGCATATCTACATTACTCTCTGCAGACATCTGGCCCTTGGCTACTCATCAGATTTGTTTCTTTTTATGTTTTTAGAAATTCAGTCTTGAGTGTCTTTCATTTCTCTAAAGGTGATTTCTATGTATTATTTATTTATTTATTTTTATTAATTTTATAATTATAACATTTTTTAACAGTACATAGTCATAGGTAATTTTTTTACAACATTATCCCTTGTAAGCCCTTCTGTTCCGAATTTTTCCCCTCCTTCCCTCCACCCCCTCCTGTAGATGGCAGGCATTCCCATACATATTAAATATCTTATAGTATATCCTAAGTACAATATATATGTGCAGAACCGAATTTTGTCGTTGTTGTTGTTGCAAAAGAAGAATTGAATTCGGAAGGTAAAAATAATCTGGGGAGAAAAAAAAAATGCTCACAGTTTACACTCATTTCCCAGTGTTCCTTTTTTGGTTGTAGCTGATTCTGTCCATCATTGATCTATTGGAATTGGATTAGCTCTTCTCTATGTTGAAGAAATCCACTTCCATCAGAATCCATCCTCATAGAGTATCATTGTTGAAATGTATAATGATCTCCTAGTTCTGCTCGTTCCACGCAGCATTGGTTCCTGTCCGTCTCTCCAGGCCTCTCTGTATTCCTCCTGCTGGTCATTTCTTACGGAACAATAATATTCCATAACATTCATATACCATAATTTACCCAACCATTCTCCAATTGATGGACATCCATTCATCTTCCAGCTTCTAGCCACTACAAAAAGAGCTGCCACAAACATTTTGGCATATACAGGTCCCTTTCCACTCTTTAGTATTTCTTTGGGATATAAGCCCAGTAGTAGCACTGCTGGGTCAAAGGGTATGCACAGTTTGATAACTTTTTGGGCATAATTCCAGATTGCTCTCCAGAATGGCCGGATTCTTTCACAACTCCACCAACAATGCATCAGTGTCCCAGTTTTCCCACATCCCCTCCAACATTCATCATTATTTTTTCCTGTCATCTTAGCCAATCTGACAGGTGTGTAGTGGTATCTCAGAGTTGTCTTAATTTGCATTTCTCTGATCAATAGTGATTTGGAACACTCTTTCATATGAATGGAAATAGTTTCAATTTCATCATCTGAAAATTGTCTGTTCATATCCTTTGACCATTTATCAATTGGAGAATCGCTTGATTTCTTATAAATTAAAGTCAATTCTCTGTATATTTTGGAGATGAGGCCTTTATCGGAACCTTTAACTGTAACAATGTTTTCCCAATTTGTTACTTCCCTTCTAATCTTGTTTGCATTAGTTTTGTTTGTACAAAATCTATGTATAATTTCAATCCACAGAATCCTATCTATTCATTCTTAAAACCCTTTGAAACTGCCTTTTCTCATATCTACAGTATGTGTAAGAAGATGGATGGATTTCCTCTTCTTCTCAATCATAGTCTTTGGGTGAAATGGCTATTTGTTCCCATGACTCTCATATTTTCTAACACAGCAGTCAGTTAGTTTCTCCCCATTAATGAGAATTACATACATCCAGAAGAGAATTTCTTCTTTTTTTAAATCTCTACCGTTTGAATGAAAAAATGCATAATAAGACAGCAAATCAAGAAATTAGGTACTGATCTACTGTTTTAGGACTAAATTCAAAGACCCTTCTAGATAACTGAAGTTTCCAATCACTGCTATCTTTTGCCTTTGTTCTGGAAGTATGAAATTTGCTAAGCTCCTCATCTATTTTGATTTTTCTACTCATATGTAAAATATATACTTTCATGATGATATGCTCCACTTAATTATTGGGTTTCTTCATAGGGGTATATCTTCTAAATATACTTTATTACCAGTTTTCTTCCCCCCTATGTTGTCTCAAAAGTTCTACTTATTCAGAGCTATAAGCTAGTAATATCCTACAATTCTCAGTGATAGTTAAGAGATCCAACTTGCCTGATTATTTTGGGATCTTGTGTTCATCTTATTGGGTGTCTATATATCATTTTGGGAATTTGTGTTTGTCCATTTTTATTCTTGGGTTGTAATTAGCTCTTTTCTTGATTTTTTTGTCTGTTTTTTTCCCCTGCCATGTTTTTTCTTACATTATGTCCACTTACTATTTATCTAACTTGCTAGATATTTTTTAAAATCACATTTCCAACTCATTCTATTTCAGTTTAAAGGGTTTTTGATCATATTTTAAAAATTCTGAATATACACATTTTTGGTTCACTTTCTATTCTTGACCTGGGAATCTTGTCTTTCTTATATTTTAAACCTTTTGGGAGAAAAGAGCATTGTAAAGAGTAAGGTCCTATGCTATAAAACCAAGTTTCCAGTTCTCTAAGTTTTCCAAGGAGCAGAAAACAGACAACATACACATACTAGCTCTGGGACTTTATGCCCAGCGTACATAGATTAAGAGCAGTGAGGAGATCTCCTTCTTTATCCAGATCCATTGTGGTGTAAAAGCATACTTGGCTCAGTAGAGCAAATGTAAGGCTGTCTAAGGATTTGATAGTTCTCTGAAGTCTGTGAAAAAAGCCCTATGAGAGGTCATGAGCCCTGAGCTTTGCTTCTGGCTCTGTCATCATTGCAAGCTAATCTTGTGCTTGTTAATGCACCAACTCTTTAAGTCCACCATTCAAAGAAGTCCCTAAATCCCATGGTCCTCCCCTTTTCCAAAGAGAGATATCAAACCATCTCCAACCCAAGTCTCACCAAGGGCATAGGTTCTTTGTTAGCACATTTCCCTTGAATAAAAAGCAGTTAAGCAGTGCCCTTACACCCAGAGATCTTGCAAAATTTAGAGTTCTATTCTCATAGCCAGCGGAAGGGACAGAGGATACCAACACTAACATGATAGTTCCCATGATGCTCAGCATGAAAAGTGTGTCAGAAAGAAGCAAACCAAGGACTCTGTGAAGCCATGGGGTGGCGAGGGGGACAAGGCATTACTGACTGAAAGTATAAGGGAGGTTTTCTCAAGGACAACCATTAGTGGTTGGGGTCTTGGAGTTGCACTTGATCAAGTGGGGAGAAGCTAAGCAAGTAAAGAGGAGTGATGGTGGGCATATCAGATTTGGGGGGGATTGTGAGGAAATCATGTAGATAAGGAAGTATAGTAGGCATGGGGAATAGGGAGTCATTCGCCTTGATCAGATCCTAGAATAAGTGAAGGGGATAATAAGAAGTAAATTTGGACAGAGAGTGTTGCCAGCCCCTAGAAGGTATTCAATGGCAATGTAAAGAGGATGGACTTTACTTGGTTTTCAGTTGGAAACCATTGATGATTTAGGGGTAGATGAATGATCAGGTCTGTACATAAAGATTAATGGTTAGGCAAAGTACAGGATAAATTATTGGCCAGTAGAGAGGTGCAAAAAACCAATAGAAGCCCATTGCAATGTCACAACCAATTTAAATGTTTCTGTCAAGAGTTCATATTTGACTGGAGGTGGGGGTAAAGTGGGGGTGTTCTGTATACATGCAACTAAGTAAATATAAGATCATTTGAGGAGGTGATAAAAGCTAAATGGGAGCATTGCATTTATTCAGGTAGACAGTATTAATAGCTGTATGAAGGAAGAAGCAGAGGAAATAGAGGGAGTAGTCAAAAGATGCTCTTTTGAGAAAACAATTGGAATTGTGGACAACAGCCTGGGTGTGGGCTAGTAAAGTAAAATATAACTACAAGTTTTAAAGTATAGATGAGAGGATGGATGGCGGGGCCACAGGCTGATGGCTCAGAAGAAGGAAGAGGTTTAGGCAGAAACGACATTAACCTGGATTTGGCCATGTTGAGTTTAAGATGTCAGTGGGACGGAGGGATGGTGATGTCATATTGGCTATTGGTTATGTGAGACTGGAGCTCAGAAATAAAGCTAAGGTGGAGAAGAGGTATGTTAATCATAGTCCCTGGGTCAAAAAAAGCTGGTTGAAATCCCAAGCTATGAGCCCCCAAAGCTATCTGGATCACTATGCCCTCAGTTGCCTATATCCCTAACTCCGATGGCAGAGTCTGAGGAGGACCAATCTGCTTTGCCGAATACCTGACACAGAGCCTCCCATAATCCCTGAGTACCGTGGCTTTGATGTTGATGGTACCCAACATCTCGCCTCCTGTGATCACATCTCTTGGCCTGTATCTGAGCCTCCCATTTGAATTTCCTCTTGACCCTAATTAAACTTTCTCTGGGCTGCTGCACTCGCTCATCCTTTGCCTCATCTTTCAGTTTTAGAAATAATGTGCTCATGTTTCCTTGCTAAATACCAATTAAATCCACAGATCTCTGCAGCTCCAGGATGTAAAAGAACCCAACTGCACATGTCTGTGATTCAGGGAGCTCAGAATGCAGTCCCTGACAAACACGCTTGTTTCCCCTCATGCATATGCATTGATTTAAGTGGTTCTCTGTATCAGTCATCTGACATTTAATATACCGTAATTGTATTATTAAATCAGAATGTGTATTTGTAATTCTGAAAGCACAGCTGATCTTTAGAGAGGCGAAGTCAAACCTTCTCTACCTTCAATCCTTGCCATCATTCTCACTTTCTCTAGATTGCCTTTGTGCTGCTCCTCTAAACTCTCCCATCTCCTTTCCTGTTTTCTACACTTAACTACCTTTCATACTTAATTTTTTGCCTCCTACTTCACCATCTCCCTTTCTGTGTCATCTTCCCTCTGTGCTTTCAGAGTTCACAAGATTAAGAAAAAGCAAACTCTAAAGCTAAAAGGAGCCTAAGAAATCATGTAATCCAAGCTGTACCAAAAGCAGAGTCCCCTTGTGAAGTTCTGCCATGTGGCCAGCTTTCCTTTGTTTAGTGATCTCCAGGTACAGGGAAGTCATCAGCTCTCAAGGTGACTGCAATAATCAGGATCATTTCCCCTTGAACTCCAAGCAAAACCAGCCTTTCTACAGTGTGTATTTCAATTCCACACTTAGGGGCCAAGAAGAAGTCTCTTTTCTCTCCACTTCCCTGGTCACTCTTTCTAATACTTGATCATTGTTTTTTCAAATCAAGGTAGTTCAATAATCATTTTTAAGTCCCAACATATGCTTGCTAATGAATCTTTGTTCTTGGAAAGCAGAGCCTAAAAGGAAGAGAGCTGGAATTGCAGAATGAGAGTAAAGTGTGGGAGTGAAATCCTAGATTATAGAGCTGCTAGGGACTTTTGAGATTATTTGTTCCAAATTATTTTAGAGAAGAGACAATGCGAGCTAAGAGAGGGGAAGCTAAGTGCTCAAAGTAGTACAGAGAGGAAGCAGCAGAACTGGACATTTTCTGAGTCCATATCTAATGATTTCTCTCTCCACTCTTCCATGTTTCCTCTAATAGGTAACATGAGGGCAGTATTTCACCTCAGAGGCTCCCTTGCCCATGTTGCTGCCCCGTAGAGAGGTCAGAAAATAAATACCTATTTAGTAACTGTAGGGAATGATGCTGTATAATTCCTCAGGTATAGTTCAGAAGCTCAAGAACAAATCACTTGGAAACATCATCAATTCTGTGTTTCCTACAACAGGAAAGGAAGTTGGATCAAATTCAATATGCCAGAATTCCAAATTAACATATTATGGTTCTGTAACCATTAATTATTTACTAAAAGAGTGCCCGAAGATTACCTGAAGGTTTCTCCTTTTTCTTGGCATTTTACTAATGAAAAAACTTAGATGGTCTCTCACTGGAAGCTAAGGGTTTCAAATTCACCTGGAATTGGTTGATCTCATGTCAATAGAATTGTTGTGGTAAATGATATCGATACTGAAATAAATGTGTGGTTTCTTCCAGGCAGAAACTCTCAGCATGGCAGAATTTCAGAGCCCTTACATGTATGTTCGTCCTGTGTGAATCTCATAGGGCCTTAACGGAGGAGCTATTCATGGTGCTGACACAAAGCCTACTTTAAATAATTTCTCGATGGATTCTAATGCTGTTCTACAAGGGCTGTTCACTTGCATTTTATTCTCACTAAGCATCCATCACAACCTGCATTTTCTGGTCACATATATCTTTGAGGATGGATTTCCTTTTTATCATTCTATGTATGTCACCATTGGTTATTTGTGTTAGTGAGTCCACATCTGCTATGTATCACCCATACTTTTGATTCTGGGAGGTCATAATGCCCCAACTTTCCACAGAGCGTTTCTGATTAATAGTACGTGACTAGGTCAAAGATCTATATTTTTCTAATAATTCTATGTGTGTAAGTAGCAACCTAGATACCTAAAATTGACAAACTGAGTTACTTATTCCTGGTGATAGACCTATCAAGAATCAGGTACCAAATCTGCCTAGAACTCTACTGTATCACCACGACTCCCAGTTAAACAGAACTTATATTGGTGAAGGAGCCATGATTTTGTGGGTATGAGGAACTCTTTCTACTAATACATGCTGCATGCAATCTGTCTATGACTTTGGAGCTGAGTTCTAAGAAATTGCCTGAGGCATATGGCAGTCAAGTTTCTTTCCCAGAGTCACATAAGCCCAATGCTTCTTTCACTGTGATGTTGTCTATCTTTAAGATGGTAAAATATTAAATAATTCATAGGAACCCATCATGGACAGAAGAACCATATGGAGAAATTTATCTGTGTGGATATTTAGCCAACTCCATAACCAGAGCATGATTCTCAGCTTCCTTGGGACAGAAAAAGTCAACTTTTGCCCCCACGGTATCCTCAGGTTGTCATGGAAGATTAATTTCCTATAAATAATTGAAGGAAGGGAAAGTACATGCAGTCCAGGATTAATGTTTATAAAGGCATCAACTCTTCTTTGAACCTGGACATACCACACTGATGATATAATTGCAGTGAGTTCTCCCAAGGTTGGGCTACGTGAGGAGTTAAGAAAGGTGAAGAATAACTTCAGACTCATCAAGTACTAGATGAAATACTGACAAGACTCCACAGTCCAATAGGAGTCTGGGCTTTCATAGACCAGATATAGCCTAGTAAAGGAAAGGGAACTAGGAGAAATTTTATTTCTGAATACAAAATTCTGAATAATATCTTCCATCAAGTACCTCAGTTGAAAAAGGAAGTCAGAAAGAAAAGAACAGCTAGATACATACAAGACACATTCAGATTAGAATGAAGACAACGAGGGAAAGGCATTAGCAGCTGGTGGGAGGCACACTAGTGAAGGCCCTCAGGGAAAGTGGGATTTGAGCTGAGAATTAAACAAGTTAGAAAAATCGAGAGATAGATATGGGGAGGCAGAAAATTCTAAGAGGCGAGGCACAGAGATGGGAGCTGGAAGGCTTCTTCAAAGATCAGTGTCATTGGATCACAGAGTATGTGGAGGGCAGTGAATTTTTGAATGACTTTACCAAACAAGATTTTCTATTTGATCCTGGAAAGCCTAGGGGGCTACTGGAAGTAATGGAACAAAGGGATAACATGGTCAAACTTGAGCTTTGAAAAATGGAAGATGAACAAGATCATCTATTAGTTATATTAAGGCTGGGTTGGAGAGGTTAAAGTTCCCACATTGACATTATCACATATCTAAAAGGACAATGAAGAAGCTAATCTAGAGCAAAACTTCTTAATAAAGTGATCCTATATAAAGTGGCATAACAATGTAGGAGTCACAAAATGTTGCCTTATTATCAGTAAATGTTTGATTATTTACCTGTTTTACATACATATATAAATTGGGTTTGCATAAAATTTCTTGGTCAACAAGGGATTATGAGTGGAAAAGGTGTAAGTGGCCCTGTTCTAGAGGGCAGTTGCAGAGGAAAATGTTGAGGTCCTTAACATAAGTGTAACAGACATGTAAGAGAACTCACAACAACCTTAAATTAAAATTGAAAGAGGTTCATAAATGATTAGATATGATGAATGAGGAGAGGGAAGAATATATAATGAGAAAAAAAGGTGAGATAAGGGTCTTTTTGGGGGGAGAGGCTGAGAACACAATAATAAACAATGATTTCAGAGCATCCATGATGAAACTTGCTGCCCATTTAAGAAAGAGGTCATGTGCTCAAAACATGGATAGAGACACATACGTACATGTGTGTATATGTGTGTTGATACACATGTATATGGTGTATGATAATGTCTATGTGAGATTCGTTTTGCTAGGATATGGATATTTATGTAAAGAATTTGTTTTTATCTTCCAATGGAGATTAAATGCGAGAGTGAAGGAAAATTAAATTTTTTCTCATTGAAAAATATTTATTTTAAAATATAACCTACTGAGAACTTTTTACAGCAAATTTTTTTCTGATAAAAGTCTAATTTCTTAAATATGCAGGGATATTGAGTTGAGCCACATTTATTAACAAAAATAAGAGCCATTCTCCAATAGACAAATAGTCAAAGGATAGGAATAGAGAGATTTCAGAAAAGGAAATTAAATCTATCAGCTGTCATATGAAAAATGCTCTGAATCACTATTGATTAGAGAAATGCAAATTTTATAAGCTCTGGGATACTTTATCAGATTAGTGAATATGACTGAAAAGGAAAATGACAAGTGTTGGAAGGGATATGGAAAACTTGGGACACTAATGCACTGTTGGTGAAGTGAATAGGTTTAACCATTATGGAGAACAATTTGACATTTTGTTCAATGCACTATAATATCCAATTCACTATAACACTGTGCGTACCTTTTTACTCAGCTATATCACTACTAGGTCTATATCCCAAAGAGATCAAAGAAGTGTGGGGGAACTTATTTGTTAATATGTATGTGTTTATATATATATATATATATATATATATATATATAATCAGCTTTTTTATGCTAGCAGAGAATTGCACATTGAGAAGAAATCTATCAACTGGGGAAAGGCTGAACAATTTGTAGTAGAAGATTGTTATGGAATATTCTCAAGTATAAGAAATTTAATTTTGAATATTTTATTATTTTTCCAATTGCATTTAAAATCATTTTAACATTTTTAAAATTTTGAGTTTCCATTTTTTAAAATATATAGAAGATTAACTCAAATTTATAAGAATTCAAGCTATTTTTCAATTGATAAATGTCAAAGGATATGAACAGGCAATTTTCAGATGAAGAAATTAAAATTATTAATAGTTATATGAAAAAATGCTCTAAATCACTATTGGTCAGACAAATGCAAATTAAGACAATTCTGAGGTACCATGATACACCTTTCAGATTAGCTGACAGAAAAAGATAATAAATATTGGAAAGGATGTGGGAAAACCTAGAGGCAATACATTGTTGATGGAGTGTGAGCTGATCCAACTATTGTAAAACTATGCCCAAAGGGCGATCAAACTGTACATACCCTTTGATCCAGCAGTGTCTCTACTGGACTCATATCCCAAAGAAATCATAAAAAAGGAAAAGAACCCACATGTGCAAAAAATCTTTGTGGCAGCCCTTTTTGTAGTAGCAAGGAACTGGAAGTTGATCTCCATCAGTTAGTTGGAGAACGGCTGAATGAGGATATACGTATGCTATGGAATATTATTGTTCTATAAGAAATGATGATTTCAGAGAGGCCTGGAGAGACTGACAGGAACTGAGGCTGAGTGAAATGAGCAGAGCCAAGAGAACATTGTACACAAGATTATGCGATGATCAATTCTGATGAACAATGAGCTGATTCAGACTAATTCAAATAGACTTGTGATGAAGAGAGCCATCTGCACTCAGAGAGGATTGTGGGGACTGAGTGTGGATCGCTTTTTTGTTGTTTGCTTGCCTTTTGTTTTCTTTCTCATTTTTGTTCTTTTTTGATCTGATTTTTCTTGTGCAGCATAATTATGGAACTATGTATAGAAGAAATGCACATGTGTAACCTGTATTGGATTATCTGCCATCTTGGGGAAGGGAGTGAGAAAAAAAATTAGAACATAAAGTTTTGCAAGGGTGACTATTGAAAATTATCTATGCATGAGTTTTCAAAATAGAAAAGTTTTTTTAAAAAGAGAAAAAAAATTGAATTTGAAATTCATTTCCTCCTTTCCCTTCCCTCCTCCCACCCTTGGAGAGTAAGAAATTTGATAGAGATTATACCTGCGCATTCCTATAAAACATATTTATATATTAGTCAAGTTGTAAAATAAAAAAAAAACATGCAAAAAACAATTTCTACAAAAGAAAATAAAGTAAAAATAATATGTTTTAATCTGCAGTCAGGCTTTATCAGTTCTTTCTCTGGAGGTGGAAAGGATTTTCTATCACTAGCTTTTTGAATTGTCTTGGATCCTTGTAATTTCAGAGCAGTTAATTCATAATTACCAGGTTTCTAAATCCAAAATCATCGAGTAGGATGAATTCAGAAAAAACTAGATGACTGCTTTTATGAAATGATATGAAGTAAACTATGTAGAATCAGGAGAACATTGTATAGACTCACAGCAATATTGTAACCATGATCAACTGTGAAAGATTTAGCTATTCTGAACAATATAACGATTCAAGGCAATTCCAAAGAACTATGGAAAAAACTGTTATTCCACCTTCAAGACAAAAGAGTCGAACTCTGAATGCAGATTGAAGCAGATTTTGGTTTTGGTTTTATGCTCTTTTTGTAACCTGATTAGTGTGGAAATATATTTTGTGTGACTTCACCGGTATAGTGAGTATGATCTTGCGTGCCTTTTCAACAGGTAGGGAAGGACCTGTAGAGAATTTGGAATGAAGATTTTAGAAACCAATATTAAAATAAGAAATTATATAAGGTTTTTTCTAGGAGTTAATAAATATATTTCAGGAGAGATTTGAGCTAGCTGTACATGGCTAATCATTGAATCACTGACCACCAGGGAAGGGAGTATAAAGAGAGAAGGGAAACCACCCCATAGTGTCAGGCCCAGGACAGTCTCCAAACATCACAGAACTTTATCATGGAAAGGGCTCATTTAACCCACTCCTTATTTTACAGATAGGAAAGCTGAGAATCATAGAAGTTACCTCCAAATTTACTAAATAGGTGATAAATAGGTGAACCAGGTCTTCCACTCCTCTTTTGGGCTCTTTTTCTCCCATTTGTAGTTGTTACATTAGTCAGTTGGTCCGGGATGCTCTCATAGACCAGTGGCCAACTAATGCGTCCATTTTCTTGGGAAGGCCATCCGCTTAATTCATGACTATTGTCCTCTCTTTGTCCAAACTCAGGCCTTCTCCCAAGGAGAGCAGGACTAGAGTGGGGACTGCCTTCCTAGTGTTTCCCAAACCTCACAAGAGACCTGCTAGAACAGCCATGGGGGATCAAAAGCACAGTGTCGGGAAGCGTCCAGCAGTTGGTCTTCCTATGGTGATTCTGAAGGAATCACTTAATCTCTGTCTGTCTAATAACATTTACTTCCCATGGTTTCTGGAAGAATCAAATGAGATAATATTTGTAAAGCGTTTAGTATAATGCCTGGTATACAGTAAGTGGTTAATGATGGGTTTTTTGTCCTTCCTTAAAGTTCTGGGTCTAGAGTCAGGATGATTTGAGTTACTTACTAATTGTGTAACAAGGGACAAATCATTTAATCTCTATTTGCCTCAGTTTTCTCACCTGTAAAATGGGTATCATAATAATGGCATCTGCCCCTCAAGGCTGTTGTAAGGATTAAATGAAATGATGCTGAAAAAGGTACCGAGAACAATACCTGGCACGTAGCTGATCCTTTATAAGTCCTTATTCTCGTCCCATTCTCTTTCTATTGAATAGGCTACAAAAGAGCTAACAACATGGGCAGCAAAGTCTAGTATATTCAAGTATTGAAACCTTTGCACGGAGGGGATGGGGAAACAATGACCCATGCTCTTCCTTTTCTGCTAATCTTCACTTGAAAGGGAACTGATGCAAGAAGTTCTCAAATACTGACTCTGCAGTGGATTAATTCTTTGGTGAACTTGGCCATCATTTCCCTCCATGTTTCTCAGCTTCTCCATCTGTAAAATGGGGAGATGGACTCCATGACCCCTCCCCACACCAAAATTCTGTAATCTTCTTTCAATCCATCCTGTGCACAAGAAGACACTGGCCCAGAGCAGGGCAGAAACTTGCCTTAGCTCTGCCATGTGCTACAGACAACATGGTGGAGTGAGGAGAGTTCTGGATTTGGAGGCAAAGCCCCTGGTTTTGAGGTCCCCCTCTCACCACGCTGGGCAGATCACTGCTCCCGACATCAGTCAGGACTCCGTGTCCACTTACCCTCTGGTCATAACTGGAGCCTCACAATCTGTCTTCTAGTCCATGCAGCAAATGTTACCTGATCACAGAAGGTCAGAGACCATCTCCTCCCATTGATCTTCCTTAGGTTCCACTAAGTAATCCATTTACCGTCACACGAATGTGAGCCGGGGGGTGGACAAGAAATCACGGGACATCAGAATATCTGAGAAATCAAAACTGCCAATAACCCCGAAGGCAATCCTTAAAAACCCACTTTGTGACCAGGAACGAGCTGCAGCCCGTGACTTGTGATGGATTGTGTTCACATTGAAAGGACATTACTGAAGAATGAAAGGCTGAAATGGAGGGGGTCTGGCCATCTATAATCACAATGGCCAGGGGCATGCTGTCCTGGGTGTCCAGATAAGGACAGGAGATAGGGTCCCAGACTATTGAGTCGATCACTTCCCCAGACAGGAGGAGGAGGTTTGAAGGGAGCATCTGATCCCATACAGCACGCATTCAGTAAACGCCAAATGGGCAAGGGGCTGTTGGGTGGACGGTGGCTTGGAGATAAAACAAAAAGCAGTCTCTCTTTTTAATGATTTCATGTTCGATTGTAAGTTAGTGAGGGAAGCCCCCATATTTTTCAGGAAGGAGACAGTGATAATAGCCAGCTTCACAAGGAAAAACCCCAATAGGTGGCAGGCTCTATGTTAGTCTTGAAGAGAAAAAGAGGGAGACTATAAGAAGGGGGAGGTGAGGAGGGAGAATGTTCCAAACATGAGGCACCCCCTTTGCAAAAGCACAAAGCTGCGGGCTAGAAAGTCAAGTTTAGCTAGAATGTGAATGGAGGGTAAGAGAATATTTTGAAGGAAAACATTCCCAGAAAGATACCCTGGGGTCAGATTGTGAGGGAGTTTATTTGGCAATCTGAGATAGTTATGTGCGATGCCAGAGGTAATACAGAACCACTGACAATTTTGGAGAATGGAGGGAGCGTGTTCAGACTTAGGTTAAGGACATTATTTTAGCATCTGGGTGAAGGATTGATCGCAGAAGCTAGGAGCTCCCAAGAAGAGGCCGTTGCCTGAGTTAGGGTGTTAGTCGTGATGGTGCAGAGGGACAAATGCAAGAGGGAGGGGAAGCTCCAATAGAGAAGACCGGGCAACTGACTGGGAGGGGAAGAGAGGGAGAGAGCAAAGCTGAAGATGGGTATTTTGCTGGCCATTCCTTTGGAAGCCGGGTCAGCCGGCCATTCACAGTCTGCCATCCTCCCCTGCTCTGGATACATCCCCACACAACTTGGGAAAATAGGTGGAAATCCAATTCTTCCCAGGGACCTCGTGCATCCTCTGTTTTCTTTTTTTTTTATTTTTCTATGCTTTTGAGACAGTTTCCTAATTTCATCATAAGGAGGGAAGGAAACCAAGGAGAGATCCAGGCAATCTTTGAGGACTGTTTGAGGAAAATTTGATGAGGAAGAATAAATGATTTGAATGAATGAATGTATGTGAAAAAAAATAACAAATATTATATTCTGAGTGCTGGGCTAAGTCCCCAAGGAACGTATATTCTAATGTGGCAGCCCGGCCCGGAGAGGAGCAGTGGCTGACGAGGGATGTCTCAGTCCCAGAAGCTTCCAGGAAGGGTGAGCAGGGGAGCACAGGAGAACCTTGACATCCTCCACCTAGGAATAATGGCAGAGCAGATTTGATCATGGCTCCAGAGCTGGGGGAAGGGACTGTAAGTGTCTTGTCAAACAACTAGTGGCCTGGGACCCTTGTCCTCACGGCTTTGGATCCTGCTGCACGTGGTCCAGGTCACCTGGAGAGCCGCGCCTTTCCCCCTTCTCAGTCACCCTCAGGTTAGTACACAGCCCCTCCTGGGCAGCTCCTGCCCACCTGAAGCAGCCCACCGATGTGCCAGGGGGCTCCGGCCCGAGGTGCGCCCCCGCCAGCACTGGGGACTGGGCCCTGCCCGGCTCCCGACCAGACAGAGGCCCAACACGAACGCGGCTGTCTCTCGCCCACGGACCTCGCTCAGAGGCTGGCAAGTCACTCTGGCTGCGGCCCAGCCGGGAGAATGCCGGGTGCCATCTGCTTCCTGTTCGGCAGGGCAAGGGGGCGGAGGGGGATGGGAAGTGCTTGGGTCCAATGAACTGCCTGTGTGCGCATATGTGTGCCCACTGCACGTGTTTGTGCCTGTCGCACATGTATGTGCACGTGCGTGTATCGGCTGTACATGTGTGCCCACTGCACGTGAGTGTGCACTCAGCAGTGAGACTGCTCTCCGCAGGACCTGGCAGACCCCAGGAATTCAGCAGAAGTTGCGGTCTTTTTCCAAGGGAAGGGGAAGGGTGAGAACACAAACCCCCAGCTCCCTGTGTGTGTAAGAGAAGGGGGGCTGTGTCTCGGGGCAGGGGGAGCACTCTCTCTGCCGCCCCCCCAGCTTTGCCTGGTCACTGGTCCCTGAAGGCCCGATGGTGCCAGTTCTGAGGGCAGGTGAGTCTGGAGATGACTGTGGAGCTCATGATGCCTGTGCTCCGGCCCGGCCTTGGGGCCTGGGAAGCTCCAGTGGGGCCACAATAACAGCCCATCTCACCTGGCAGGGCCTCTGGGAGCCCATCAATGTTCTCTCAGCAACGTTGGCTGTCGTCTGGCTTCTAGGCACGCAGACTCGTGGAGGTCTGGCAAGCAAACAAGCAAACAAAGCAGGTGAGAGAAGCAAAACAAACAAAAACCAAAATGTTTCTTATTTCCAGCCTTTGCAGCTCAAAGTCACCCCCATCCTCCTTTTCCTTGTCCTTCTTCTTTTTCTTCCTCCACTTCCTCCCTTCCCTCCCTCCCTTCCTTCCTTCCTTCCTTCCTTCCTTCCTTCCTTCCTTCCTTCCTTCCTTCCTTCCTTCCTTCCTTCCTTCCTTCCTTCCTTCCTTCCTTCCTTCCTTCCTTCCTTCCTTCCTTCCTTCCTTCCTTTCCTTCCTTCCTTCCTTTCTTTCCCTTCTATTATCTGAAACAGCTGATCAATAATATTTTTCCCTTTGAGGCACAAACAGATTTCTCTTGGGTCACCAAGAAGCATTCATTTTTTGAAAGCCATTATGGATCCATTTCTGCCTTTGGGCTCCCAATTCTGCTGCTATCTGAGGGAGGGGAGTGTTTTCTCAACTAAACAGGACAAGGACAAACTTGAAGATGCTCGTTGGAGCAATCAGGAAGCAGGATAATCTTGCCCAAGCTGGAGACAATTTCTTATGATGTGCCCAAGATGGGCAATCCTCTGCAAGCGGGAACTTTTGCTTGAAAATCTCCAAGGAGAGGAAAGCTCTCAGGGTGAGAAAAAGGCTAACCCCCCCACATGACATCCCTTCAAATACTTGAACAGAGTTCTCATAGTCCATGCCCCACTGCCAATGTTAAACATTCACAGTACTTTCAATTCACCATTTGACTCCAAATCAGAGCCTTTTTGTTTCCCTTCCCTCTTGACATCTCCAGATTACCCGTGAACTTCTTTTTGAAATTTTCAATAACTTTTTATTTTCAAAATACATGCAAAGATAGTTTTCAGCATTCACCTTTGCAAAATGTTGTGTTCCAATTGTTTTCTCCCTCTCTCCCTTTACCCTACCTCCCTTAGAGAGCAACTAATCCAATATAGGTTAAAGCTGTGCAATTCTTCAAAACATATGTCACATTTATCATGCGGGACAAGAAAAATCAGATTAAAAAGGAAAAAAAATGAGAAATTTTAAAAAAGTAATCAAACATCAACAAAAAAGGGAAAATGCTACATTGTGATCCATCCTCAGTCCCTACAGCCCTCTCTCTGAGTATAGATGGCTCTCTCCATCCCAAGTCTATTGGAACTAGCCTGAATCACCTCATTGTCGGAATTGATCATCTTTTAGTCTTGTTGTTGCTGTGTACAATGTTCTCTTGGTTCTGCTCATTTCACTCAGCATCAGTTCCTATAGGTCTCTACTGGACTCTCTGAAATCCTCCTGCTGGTCACTTCTTATAAATCAATAATATTCCATAACATTCATATACCATAATTTATTCAGCCATTCTCCTTATGGGCATCCACTCAGTTTCCAGTTTCTTGCCCTACAAAAAGGGCTGCCACAAACATTTTTGCACAGATGAGTCTTTTTCTCTTTTTTATGATCTCTGGGATACATGCCTAGGAAAGACATGCTGGATCAAAAGGTATGCTTTTGATAGCCCTTTGGGCATAGTTCCAAATTGCTCTCCAGAATGGTTGAATCAGTTCACAACTTCACCAACATCCCCTCCAATATTTATCCTTATCTTTTCCTGTCATTTTAACCAATCTAATAGGTGTGTAGTGGTACTTTAGAGTTGTCTTAATTTGCATCTCTAATCAACAGTGATTTAGAGCAATTTTTCAAATAATAAGAAATAACTTTAATTTTGTCTGAAAATTGTCCTTTGGCCCTTTATCAGTTGGAGAATAGCTTGTATTCTTATAAATTTGAGCCAATTCTCTATATATTTTAGAAATGAGGTCATTATCAGTACCCTTAGATGTTAAAAAAAATTCCCAGCTTGGTGCTTTCCTTCTAATGTTGGTTGCATTGATTTTGTTTGTACAAAACCTTAATATAATCAAAATTATCCATTTTTGCATTTTATAATGTCCTCTGTTTCTTTTTTGGCCATAAATGCTTACCTTCTGAGAGGTGGATTATCCCTTGTTCAAATAATCATGAACCCATTTCTAGCTTATCTTGGCATTGGGTATTAGGTACTGGTCAATGCCTAATTTCTACCATACTATTTTTCAATGTCCCCAGCAAATTTTGTCAAATAGTGAGTTCTCATCCCAGAAACTTTGGTCTTTGGGTTTATCAAGCACTAGGTTACTATAGTCATTACTCGTGTACTCCTTAAATGCTGTCTCCTGCCACGCTGCCCCTGGGACTGATCACATTCCTGCAGGTGGAGTCTGATCATGGCCGGCCAGGAAAATACCTGGATTTCTGGGAATCTATTAAGCCCTGAAATTACCAAGCAAAGATCAAAGAACTCTGTGACGGTTCTCAGGTCACCTCCAGCTAGTCCCAGCTATTTGACCTTGAGTAACTGGAATAATCAAATCCTAACTCAAGATAACTTAATTTCCTGAGGTTGATATCCAGCTGATCTTAGGATGGGAAGCAAAGGGATAGAAAGCACCAATCGGGCTGGCCGTATATGCTCCTATACATGCACAATGGGGCTCAGCATGTGTATATGTGCTTTGTTCACTATCATGTGCATTCTTGTGAGTGTGTGTGTACTTACATCACATATGTATACTATGCGTGTCTAAAAAATCTAATATGTACAATGTGTGTATACCTATCTATGTCTATATCTATACCTATAGCTATAATTATATCTATCTATATCTATAGTTCTAACTATGTATGTATATCTATATCTATAGTTATAGCTATCTCTAGCTATAGCTATATCTATGGCTAGGTGTGTGTATATCTATCTATATTTATACCTATATAATTATATCTATGTATATCTATAGCTATAACTGTGTATATCTATATATTTATATCTATCTATATCTATATCTATAATTATATCTATCTAGAGCTATAGCTATAACTGTATATGCATATCTATTTCTATATCTATCTATATCTATAGCTATGTGTGTATATCTATCTATATCTATATCTATATCTACATCTACATCTATATTTATCTACATTTCTATCTCTATGAGCACATAAGCCTATTGATAAGGATGCCCCCACATACACACATATATGTACATCCTTACTCATATACATACACGTGTGTGCCTTGGGGTGTGCGTGTGGCTTCATACATCCTGTTTGAGATGTACACAAGGTAAATGTGGGCATGTGTGCACTTGCATATGAGTTTTATATATGGAGCTGTGTGGGCATGTTCAGTATGAAGAGTGCCTGCGCACAATTACCCCTGAAACTCCGTCAGCTCTGGATGAGCTCATAAACATTTTATTTACGTGAACTTTCTGCTGAGGGCGAACATATGCTTTCTTCATTTAAATTGCAGAATGGTAAACACAGACAAAATAAATTAGTTCCCATTAGTAACTGTTTTGAAATTAGCAGATTTAGGTTGGACTTCAAAACGTAGATCATATTTTAATAATCTGTTTCCCAGTATGAAGTCTCAATGCCGCTGGATCTGTGCAGCTAAAAATAGCCGTATTCTTTGCATAAGAAGAAGTTGCAATAAATTAGCTGTAAGCTGAGAAATCTTATCACGCAGCTGGTAATGAAAACGGAGTGCGGCTTGATTCTGAGATCACCAAAATGTTATTTTCGATGATAATGGAAACTGTCCCGCATGAATGGATGGAGAGCTCTGCGGCAGACCAGCTGGGGAAGGTCCCTTCAATTTTCCTCGGATGGAGGCTTCTGCCGAAACCAAAACTGACTTTGACCCGGAGAGCGAGAAGATGGAGCTGGGCATTAGGAGAGAGATTTCTGTCCAGTGATGGCAAATTATTTATTAACCTTTTCTGTCACACGTCCATGGAGTGCATTAAATCCGTGTCTGGGGCGCTCCCTATGATATCTGTCTCCTCTCAGGACAGGTTGTCAGAGAGCTAGAACTGTTTACTTAGAGGAGGGAGTGTGCAGACAGAGTCCCTATTGGCTTCTCCAAGTGGCTCTGGAGCATGCTGGGATGGCCGAGCCACAGACACGTCTAACTTGGAAGCAAGATATAGCTGAGCACTTCCTCCCGGACAGTCCCCCATTACAGGGAGCCATCTGTGCTCTCCCCTTAGAAGGGACCCAATCCACTGTCCTGGTGGTCCTGGGGGCATTTTGTGGCATGGATCCAGTCTGCCCTGGCAGTGCTGGGGCATCCATGCGTGTGCCCTCCTCCCTCACACCCAGAGTCACGGACCCTCAGAGTGGGCAGGGACCCCTAGCGACATCTTGTCAAATCCACCCATGAACAAGAATTCTTCCCACCCTTGTGGTCTTCCCCAGCATCTCTCCAGCTCTAATGTATCCCCATCAAGAATATGCCATAGAGTTCTGGGCGCCTACTCTATCCGAAAGGCATATGGAGGAGAGAGATAAGGGCAGTGGAGATCCTGACAGCTCCTGGGAAGTCTGATCCATGGGCAGGGGGCTCTCCACCAAGATCCCAAATCTATTTCCCAGCACCAAGCCTCCCCTCAGAGAGCTGCTATTCCCATTAAGGGAGAAGAGCGTGCAGACAATCCCCTGCCACCTTAGTTAATTAGGACTTGGGTTGTGGAGGTTGGGAAATGGAGAAAAATCTTCCCTGAGGAGGTGGTTCCTGAGCTGATCTTTGAAGAGTTTCCCAGAGCTGAGGTGAGGGGGGGAGGAGAGCATTTCAGGCATGGGCTACAGGCTGACCAGGGGCACAGATACAATGCTCTCTGCACTGTTCCAGGAAAGAGGGAAGAACAAGTCAGCCAGAAGGTGCTACGTGAATAAGCTGGAGGAGTTGGAGAGAGCCAGGTTGTGGAGGGCTCTTGTGCCCAGCGGAGGAGGTTGTAGGGAAATCCTAGAGGGTCCCAAGCAGAGGAATGATGCTGTCAGCCGTGTTGGGGGAGAGTATTCTGAAGGCTGTGAGAGTTGACTGATGAGGGGCTGGTAGCCCAAATCTGGGAGACCCAAGCCAAGAGCCTGCTGTGACCCCTCAGGAGAGCTGCACCGGGGGTCTGGTTGTGAAGAGAAGGAAGTATGTAGATACATAACCTCCTAACCCTTGGACCCAATTGCATTTGGGAGACTGAAGGAAAGGGAGAAACTAAGGATGCCTCCGAGGCTGGGAACTGAGCATTTGGGAGGAGGATGGTTCCCCCAGTGGAGAGAAGGGAGGGAGGGAGGTAATGGATTCTCTCTCAGAGTGACTGAAGGAAAAGCCCCCTCAGAGCTGGAATGAGGCCCTGGGCACAGGGTTGACTTTGAACATTTGAAGAACTGTCATATGGAAGGAAGAATGGACATGTTCCCCTGTGCCCCAGGGATGGAGCTGGGGTAGGCTGGGCAGAACTAGACGAAGAGGAGGGGTTAGTCTTGGTGTCAGGGAACATGTGGTATACGTGTGGGGATGGGTTCCCACAGGGTCACCCAAGACTGTCCCCTGAAGGTGAAATGAAAGAGCCCTTGGAAGGCACAGGAGCTCTTAGCTGTGATGCTTCTGCGAGCCCTTGTGAGATGGGGGACCTTGTGACACATGTCCCCCCAGGGTAAGTTGGCTGACCATGCAAGTGAGCAGATTGTTCTTATTTACCTCTGTTTGCCAGTTCAAGGATTGGCCTCTCAGCCAACGTGAAAACCTTTTTCCAGAATGGCCATTTTTCTCACAATACTGAAGAGACTCTGAGGGCAGGGCCCCAGAGAGACCCTTTGGAGGTGGAGCTGGGGAAGCACGATCACCCACAGAAGCTCAGCAAAGCCAGGAGGCAGCGGGCCCTGAGCTGGGCACACTATTCCCATGCTCCCCCTCCTCTGTCTCGACCACACACTCTCAGGAAGAGGGGCTCCTCCCCTTGGTCTGGTTTTCGGTCTCAGATTCCCAGAGAAGAGTGCTTTAAGGCTCAGCTCAAGGCCTCCTCACTCTCGGTTCTGGAAGGATGTCCAAAAAATCCAAGCTTTTCATTTTAGAGGAGAAAATCGGGGCCTGAGAAGTGGAAGTTCAAAGCTACAAGTTCTTGGTACCTTTTCAATGTTCTACTGATCCAGGTAGATGCTGCTCCCATCAAGAGAATGGAAACACCTTGAGCCCAAGAAATGAGTCATTCATTTTTTGCTCTTCCACAGAACAGAGCCCTTAGCACACAGGTTTGATAAGTTCTTGTAGTGAGCGAGCCAGTGAAAGAATTAGTGAATGGATGGATGGATGGATGGATGGATGGAAGAGGGAAGGAGCTGAGTCTTTGGTTATCAGTCAGCCACCTAGTGATCAATGGATCACGAAGCGCTTATTGTGGGCCAGACACACAGAGGATACAAAGAAAGGGACTCAGTGGAGGGGAATGTGAGAGATCTCCTGCAGAAGGTAGGAATGGAACTGAGTGTTGAAGATTGGAAGAGAGCATCGGGGCTCATGGCTGGGGCAAATGAATGGAGGTGAGAGATGAAATGTCACCTGTGAGGAGCAACAAGAATTAGCTGCATCTCAGTGGTGGGGGATGGAGGGAGAAAAAGGCATGAGAAAACTGGAAAGGAAGGAAAGGGCCAGATGTAGGAGTTCTCATCTGATCCTAAAAGTAATTAAAAGCACACAAACAAAAGGTGTTTAGTTAGTAGTGGGTCACATGGTCAGGCTTGTTCTTCAGGAAGATCTCTGGCAGTGGAGTGGAGTGAGACAAGCTAGGAGAAGGGGATCATTATTCGGAGCTCTTTTCCTTCCGGAGGTATCGGCTTTGCCGCATTTTCCAGGTCTCTGCGGGGATGACGTGCTGAGCTCGCCCACGATCTCTTCTCACAAGCCTTCTCTGACATCGATCCCCTACGGCCTTCCATGGCCAGTTCCTCCATTTGGACTCACAGGAGAGCGGGGAGAAGGTGGAGAAGCCGGATTTTCCTTGAATTTCAGAATTATTCAAACGTGCAGGCAAAAGGTCCCCATGGAAGTAAAGCGTTCCTCCTCCCCCCTTTAATTTCTGCCTGAAGACTTTCTGCCGTGGATCTCCGTAGAACAAACATGGGGGATGTGTTCAGGGAAAATGAGAGTTTTAGTGAATCAATAAGTAGAACGTTTCCCCGAAAGGCTACAAATCCCTGCCATGGTGTTTTTTCCTTAGAAACATGAACGTGGTGATTTAGAATCTAATCAACCTAATGAATAGACTCAATAGACTGGTGTGGGAAAGGAGCGAGCTGACAGATGGTAAGCCCTTTGCTGCACCATCTCCCACGGCAGGGAAGAGGTGGGGTGCTCGCCCCGCCCCTCTGCTGAGGTCCCCAGGAGAGAACCAGAAGAGGTGGGTCCCTAACAAGCCCAGGAACCCACTCCTTCCTTCTCTCGCGGCTGGAGCAGGGAGGAGACGTGGCCATCCTCGCGTAGGCACCGATGACTCAGTGGGAATCTCATTATCCATTTCTTGATGGTGAATCCAAGGTATTTGCCAGAATCCGGAGCCCTGGATCTAGCCTCTTGCTCTAGCACACCGATTTTTCCCATGTATGTGCAATGTCCGGTGGGCTCCATCCAAAGCCCCTTTTTACTAAAAAAAAAAATGACACCGATTTTTCTTGGATTTCCCAATTAGGAACATTTTCTTGATCCGTGTGTAGACCCCAGTAGAGAGTGGTTGTACTTGTTGCTCCACCTCCATTTTGGGTCCATACTGTGCACTATTGAGAACTCTGTGAATGGGTACAGTCATCCTGAAGAATAACTATACCTCTAAAATATTATAAAACTGCCTATCTTTTAACTCAGCAATATCCCTACTGGGCGAGTGTGCCAGAGAAATCAAAGAGAAACGGAAGGGATGCAGAGATTAAAAAACATATTTATAATAGAAGCTTTTTGTTGTATCAAAGACCTACAAAATACAGACTGTCGCCTAATTGGGGGAATAGTAAAACTTGTTAGGGTATATTGAGCTAACAGAATATTGGGCAGATTCAGAGTAACCCGGGGGCACAGGTATAGATTGACACAGTTTAGTGAGAAGATCCAGGAGAATGATTTATACAACGATTACAACAATGCAAAAAGAAACAACTGTGTCTGACTTAAGAACTCTGATCAATGAGATCATCAACCAAATTTTCTTTGTATTATTGGACTTAGCAGAGCAAGTAATTAACAAAAAACTTAACTTTCATCGTCACGTTGACTGTGAGGGCCCAGAACAGAGTACAGGGAGCACTCATGTCCTGACACACAGGGGTCTCAAAGAGACAGTTTCAAATATAATACATGGCTAGATCTGTTTGGCTCGAGTGCGCCTGTGTCTTGCAAGGGAGGACTTGAGGTAATAAAAAAAAAAAAAAAGAAATAATACATATAGTAATTAGCAAGTACCAGTTATACAGTATTTTCATGATATTTTGTAAAGCATTTAGTAGAACACCTTGCATATAGTAGATATTTAATTCTATTTTTCTCTCCTTTCCCTTGTCTCCTCTCTCTTTCCCTGTCCTTTCATCTCTTCTTTCTTCCCTCCTTCCCTTCTTTGCTTCCTTCCTTCCTTTCTTCTAGCGGGTTAGCCCCTTCCCCTAATGGAAATTTTTAAGCAAAAACTGAGATTTTATAAAGGGAATGTATTTTTCTTTAAACATAGGCCAGACTCAAAGGTCCTTGATGTCCCTTCACATCGGAGCTTCTGAGATTCGGTGACAGGTGCTTGATAAAAACATGCTAAGTGGAATTGGGGTTGAGCTGCGGCTGCCCTGGATCCCCCCGCCGGAGTCCGGGGCACGGCCACGCCATGCTCTGCATCCCTAACGGGCCCTAGGACACCTGCCCCGCTCCCCCATTCCCAGGCAGGCCGGGCTCTGGGGAGAAGTGTCTCAGATACGCCGATTGCCATGGATTTTGATATCTCTTAGGGTAACTAAGAAGGTAATCCCCCAGCTTTGGCCAGCCAACCTATCTGAAGCAGATTAACTACATGAATAATGTCTTCTGAGAGGGAGGAAGGAAAGGCAGATAGCCCAGCCTCATTTGGAAGTCTATGGAAAGGCCCGCTGCCAAATCTATTGATCGGATTTTGTGGGAGTTAAAGCTTTAATCTCCCCCACCCTAGTTTTTCATCACACAAAGCCTTGGGGCTTAGAGGTTTAAGTCTGTGCACTATATGCTGCCATGACACTAAACTACCAAATTCAATTCATAGTTAAAAGCATCTGTGAAGCATTGACCACATGTCTAGAGCCCCTGTGCCCTTGCAGGGCACCCAAGAAAGAAACAAGTCTAAAATGGGGCGCAGAGCATGTGTTTGGACTCAGAAGTCCTGGGTTCAAATGCTGTCTCTGGGACCTTAGAAAACAGCCAGCAATCCGATGGCCAGAGATATGTGAATGACCAGGCCTGGTACTTCTGCCCTCTCCCTTGGGCCTCTTGGCAGCCTGGGCTGGCATGGGAGGTGCCAGGTGCTGATCCTTCTCTGGCCCTGACTCCGCTGGGCTCTCAGCAAGGTCACTTACGTTTCTGAACTTAGAGAGCCGGACTCCATGGACTCCTCCGGCCCAGATCCTTCGCTGACCTCCTCCAGGAAGTCCCCCTGGCCCCATCCCAGCTCTGGGCGTGGAGCCGGATTGGCTGAGCGATGCCCTGACTGCTCTGGTGTTCCTCCTGTCCTCTGCTGGTCTTGTCCATGTGGATAATCCCCTCCAGAGACACCTGAGTCTGCCTGTCCTGAGCAGCCCGCACCCGTTTCCAGCCTCTATTGGCCATGAGAGAGGTTCACTCAAGATGCCGGAAGACTTCCTCACCTCCTTTGGAGAATCGTTTGGAGGATGAGGGAGCACAAGGGCTGCCTTCCCTCTGCAGCCTGTTCTCCCTCATAACATGTTTCTTATGCTGTGCTGCCTCTGTGCACATCCACCCTATGGAGATATATATATGTATAGACACACACACATATTATACACACACACACACACACACACACACACACACACACACACCCGTCACTTTCTTGTCCTCTACTCCTTGTACTCTTGCTATGGGTGAGGTCATTCTCACTGCATCAAGTCCCAGAAAATTGCACATTCTGAATGGCAGTCATCTGCACCGGGAAAGCCAAGTGGACGAAGAATGTTTATTTTCCACACAACCCGGGGGTTGTCAACCTAGAGTCCATGAACTTGGTTTTGTTTGTTTTTTGATGTCTCGGATATTGGGTGATCGGCATAATTTATTTTCCTGGCAATCCTGTTTTGTGCCTTTAAACATATTAAACTTCAGCAGACTACAAAAGGGAGCCGGGACCTCCCAAAAGTTAAAAAAAAAAGTTCTAAATTTATATATAGAAAAAAAATTTAAATACAAATATTCCACTATTTTTATGTATTCCTAAGACATGGAATGCACCATTTTCTGAAACAGATAATTATAGATACAAATATATGGACACACACATATGCAGATATATCTCTATCTCCATATCTGCTTATAGATTGTATTTCCCACTAGTAAAACAGAATTCCTAGAAAGAAGAAATGACCTTTTTCTTTTTCATCCATAGCACCTGCCTCAGTACCTTAGATATAAAAGATACTCAACCAATGCTTGCAGGATTCGATGAGACTGGGTTACTTGGGTCGCCCTGAGAGATCCCAATGTCAGAGGGAAAATTGGCTTCCTAATTACCACTGAGACTTGCTGTGACTAGAATATGGTTAGAGAAGGATGTGATTTTCTTATAAAGAGTAAGAGAAGATAAAGGAATGACCAGGCCGTATTGTTCCATGTAAAGGAGAATTATTCATGTGAGAGGAATTAAGCATGGCGCCTAGGATGCATGTGATAACTAGAGTCAGACATAGAAGCGATGCCATCTCTGGTTTATACATACTACAGAGCACCCAGACAGTAAGAAGAAATAGGTGAAAGCTTTGGAATATGGCCTTAGGCGTATCACAGGGGCCTGACAAAATAGACAAACTAGATGCAGGGGAATTCAATGTTTAGTCAGCTACCGACACTCTCTAGCCAAAAATTTTTTTGGTTTAAGTTAATAATTATGTTTATTTTCCACAAGACAGGCAACATACTAGTTGTGGTGGGGTGTTATTCTGGATCTGTTTCTTTTTACCAGGAAGCAAGTGGCTGTTGGAGCATGAATGATGGGAACATGGGGAAAGAAATGAGCGTCCCGTCTTACAAAGTAGGATCGAAAAGTTAGGTCTCGAATGACCTGCATCTTAGATTTGGGGAGAAGAGAGAAGGGTTAAAGTAAAAGATGAATGGACTCTAAAGGAAAAAAAAATTCTAAGGACTCCCAATACCAATATCATTTAAGACATTATCTTAAGAATGAAATTGTAAAGGAAAACCTAGAATATTTTTAAGAGAAAGAAAGGAGAATCACATTAGAAGGTAAATGTAGATGCAGAGGGGATTGATTAACCAAATTTAATTTTAAAAACTAATGCAGAAGATGGAAGCAAATGTAGCTAACTGAGAATGAATAAAACAGTATGGTTGAATCCTGTCAGAATCTTAACAAATATGCTAATGTTCCAAATGAGTCACGGTTAGGAAGGAAAAAAAAAATAAAAAAACAAGGGTTTGTTTTTGTTCTTGGTTGTGGGAAGAGAAGGATTAATAAAGAAATAAGACTGGGTTCCTGGGTATGGGGGATGGTGATGAAGAAACAAGGGGGAAAGTTGGGTTTACTGTGTCACTGGTACGAATTGTACTGGTCCATCTTTACTGTGGTCCTAGATTTCCTGGCTGGCATCTTTTATATTACTTGTCTCGGGCAATTGTAAGTTGGGGGCATTTCAGTCTACCATAAGTTTCTCCTTTGTCCTTTAGGTTACCCCAAAATGAATCATTTAGCTTTTAGTTTAATCCATTTCTTTAATCTCTAATCTTTGATGCTTAGATTGAAAACCTTGGCACAAAGATAGTTAATTGGTAGTTGATGGTCAAGATAAGTAAAGAACAAGTGATGATCTTGCTGCATTGGAAGAGTTCAAGTCACTGGGACCTAGACAGAGCTTTTTCTAGAAGAAGACAAAGGATCTGGGAGATGTTTTAAGCCAATGTTTTTGAAAGAGATTGATAAAAAAAGAAAAAAAAATGTTTTCCTGCTTTTCAAAGAGGGAGGAAAAGGGGAAAGAAAATGAAAAGAGAAAAGAAAGAGAAAAAAGGAAGGAAGGAGGGAAAGAAGAAAAGGAAGATTCTAGCCCATAAAGCCTGTCTTTGATGACTGGTAAAATTCTAGAATTCAGTCATCAAAGTATGATTTCTTAGCATTTAGCAATGAAAGTCATGATCCCTAACAGCTATCTTGTTCTTATCCAAATCAGATCACACCAGGCTAAGCTCGGCTCCTTTTGGGGGCTGGGAAGGATGACTGGACTGGTAAATTGGGGAAATGATAAGGAAATAATAAGCCTTCCTTTCATCAAAGCATCTGGTGGATTCATATTCTATCCTGGTGGACAAGAGAGAAAGCTAGGCCCTGCTGATAACGGAGCTGAGCGGATTCAGACATGGTTGAATGGCTGACCACACGTAAAAAACTCATTAAGGAGCTATGTTTTCCTGGAAAGACACCCTGAAGAATGGCGAGTGCCCCCCGGTCCTCCCAGCGCTTTGGGCTGTTTACAGATTGAATCAACATCAATACCACACGTCACTGCCCCGTGCCTTCGAGCCTGGAGAAAGCAGATCCAAGAGGTCGCAGGGCAATTTCTCGGGGCCATCATGGCAGCCTAGTAAGTGCCTCTGGGAGGGGCTTCCTTCCTCCCGTCCCCTACCACAAATAAACTCTGGAGTTCCCCAAAGCACCACTCTGGTCTCCTCTACAAGAGGCCTTCCTTGGCTTCCTACTCTGGCCTCGGAGGGCCTGGCCAGTTCGCTCTCCAGGTCCAGCCGCCCTTCCTCTTCTGGGGGGCCATGTTCCAAGGGCCGGGGTATCCCCAGGATAAGCTAACCCATCTTTAGCCCCGTAGGTTCTACCTCTTTCAACAGCAATTGGTCTTTGCTGAGCTTTTAAGGGGTTAGTGTGTAAAAACGGCCTTTCCCCCTTAAAGAACCCTACTTTTTTCTACTTTTTCCATCTAAAAGCTCTGTGTTCTTAGGGAGGCATGACCACCTGTGTCCAGTAATGGAAAATAAGGCTGTAGATTCTCTGAGAGCTGGATGAATTCTCTTTTCACATGCCCCACACTCTGTCTTCTCCCGACTCTATCTGGCTAAACATTTCCACATTTCTTTCATATTTTTTTCTTTCTAAAGAGAAATTTCTTGGTGCTTCAGATAGAGAATTGGTCTCAAAGTCAGACTTGGATTCAAGTGTTATCTCTCATTTACACTGACTGGGGGACTCTGGCAGCTCATTGAGCCTCTCGCTGCACTCTACAACCCTCTAGGGCAGAGAAGGGATCATAAAAAAGCGCGAGAGGGGTTTCTCATCCATGGCTCCGAGGAAATCTCAAGTCCAGTTCCTCTTTCTAGTTTCTATTTCTTTACCCACCAGCCTCCATTCCCTCATCAAACTGGCCCACTGTGGCTCATTCATGGCTCTCAGTGACTGGATGGAAATAGGCTTGGAGGAGGAAGGGAGGGAGGGCTCCATTCTTGGGATCCCCCTTTGGAGCGTGGGAGCTGACACCCAGCTCCAGCAGAGCTTTTCCTCTGCCCACAAGGCAGGGGACATTTCCTAGCTACTAACGTTGCCTTCAGCCCTGCAGGGAATATTTTCTGTGCATGTCTTGAGGAAGGGGGAAAGGAGAGGAAGCGAGGACATATGCCCCTGCACCCAGGGAACTCAAACATGGAGCGAAGGCTTAATTTAGCCCGATGGCAGACAAACCCAGGATTTACTTAGTCCTGCCTCCTGACAAGTTTATCCAAACTTACAGTTAGGGATTGGACCTGTGGGCCCATTGATTTGTGAATGTCCGAGAACTCCTGCTTCACCTAAGTGCAGGTCAGCTCCTCCTGGCAGCTTCTCACGTCGGAGTGCACTGCTGGAACATCACTGCAGAAGGGATGGGACCTGGTCAGCCCTACAGCCGAGAGGGCCGAGACTCCAGAATTCTGGTGCCATCGTGAGCCGTCCATCCGCTGCTCAGTAAGAGCCCAAAATAAACGTGTCAGAGCCGCGGGATTCTCTCTGAACTCATTCTGCACCAAGGAAAAGACAGGGGTCAGAGAGGATGCATTTAAGCCCCCTTTGCTGCCTCCACAATTCAAGTTCTCTCCCACTAGATGCTCTTTTACACCTGCAGAAACTGCTACACTGTGACTCTTAATTTAAATTCCCCACTCCCAAATAATCAATAGCACAATGGGGCACAGCCAGGATCGATCCAAATTTTAACTAAATTGAGGCAGCCTTATTAATAATTAAAAGAAAATGGGAACAGGCTTTAAATAGTGGAAATCAGTGTTGGAATAAGAAATCACCCTCTGGAATGGAGAGAAGATAAAAGGGAAGAAGTCTCACTGGGCTTGGGGCCTCTCTGCCCCAGGAACTGTCCACAAAATTACTTTCCCCCAGGTCAAGGTCATGGCCATCATCCCATTGATTTCCATTCCTCACACTTGAAATACCCCCCAGCCCTGTGTTTACTGCCCAATGGGCTAATGGAGATTTGGGTGAAGTCTGGGTAGCAGCCATGGCCGGGGCTTGCCATTTCCTGACAGCTCCTGCTTGGCGTCTGCACTCATGGCGGGTGGGAGCATGGGGGGAGTAGCATCTGGAAGGGGGGGCAGAGCAGATCCCTAGGCTAAAATGTGGAGCAAATTGGGCTCTATGTGACATCCATGTCAGTTATTCGGGCAACCCCTTTGCCAAGATGGCATCCAAATCGGGAGGTCTTTAAATGTTTAACTGAGGAATTTGTATTTGATCCCAGAGGAAATCGGGAGCAACAAGGGCTTATCCAGCAGATCGATTCCACGGTCAGCCCTGCACTTTGGGGACATCACTTTGGCAGCTCTGGAAAGGATGGTTTGGAGGGAGCAGACGGGAGGCTGGGACACCAATTAGAAGGCCCTGGTAGCAGTGTGACCTTGGGTCAACGTCTTTAGCCCTCAGTTTCTGTATTTCCCTGTAAGATGTTCTATGTCCTTACCTCCATAATTACACAGAATCAATTAACTACAAGTAAGAATTGGGTGTTAAGACCTATAGAGCTCTATTGACTCAATCAACCAATCAATTAAAGGCATTAAATTAACAAAGTCCCTGAGAGCTGGCATGTATGTGTATGTATATCATTTTAAGCCACTTTAATGCCCAACATTTCTAGAAGTCCAGTGTAGATATGAATGCCGACTAACTCCCCGGCAGGGAATAGGGGGATAATTAAACATTTGTCTCAACCCCTATCACACAACCTGGTCATGTCACTCCCTTGGGAACTTCGGAGGGCTTGGGGGTTTGGATTTCTCATCGCCAGCCCAGCCCTGGCTGCTGATAGCAGTGTTTGCGATCCTGAGGAGGACTGTGGGAGGACGTCATGGAGGAAAGAAAACAGCAGCACAGCTTTTCAGATGGGAATTTGCTCCATCATGTGCTCCAGGCTGGGCTCACCTTGCCCTGAATTCTCTATGTACTTGTAGGGGAACATCTTGGTTTTATATGTATCAGTGTCTCAGTCTTCCCACATCCCTTCCAACATTTATCCTTATTTTTCCTGTCGTCTTAGTCAATCTGAGAGGTATGAGGTGGTACCTCAGAGTTGTTTTAATTGGCTTTGGAACAACTACTTCAATGAATACCCATTTTAAGAAACTGAGTCTAATTGAGATCAAGCAATAATCCATAAAGGGCAGCACACCAATGGGAGGCTCATGTTTCACACTGAGAGAACCATCCTTCCTTCTCCCCTCTCTGACCTTCCAGGGTCCCATTGAGCTCTGAAAAAGAAAAGTAGAACTTGCTGTCTGGGAACCCAGAATGCCAGTGTAAGTGAGGCTGGGGAGAGGGAACCAATACATGTACATGTGACATGAGGAAGTGGGAGCCGATGACCTCTAAACTCTCTTCTGGCTCCGGTCTATGATCCTATGATCCTTGGGGATGAGGAGAGGACGATTATGGTGATCACATACGAGGAGGGAAGGAAACCCATGAGCCGTCACATCACCTCCAGTCCCATCCGTAGAATTAGCCTTGGTTCTGATCCCTCCCTTAACCCTTGCCTCTAAATATTTTTGTCCTTTTATTTTTAATCTTTTTTCTAATAAATTTATTTATTTTTACCACACATTGCTTTATGAATCATGTTGGGAGAGAAAAATCAGAGCAAAAGGGAAAAACCAAAGGAGAGAGAAAAAAATAGAAAAAAAGTGGACATAGCATGTGCTTGTTGATTTACATTCGGTCTCCGTAGTTCTTTTTCTGGATCCAGATGCCGTCTATTGAGATTACCTTGGATCACTGCATCACTGAGAAGAACCAAGTCTTTCATTGCTGACCATCACACATTCTTGCGGTTATTATGTACAATGTATTCTCTGCTTATTTCTCTCAGCATCAGTTCATGTGAATCTTTCCAGGCCTTTGTGAAATCAACTTATTCATCATTTTTATAGAACAACAATATTCCGTCACTTTCATATGCCACAACCTGTTCAGTCATCCCCCAATTGAGGGGCATCTACTTATTTTCCAATTCTTTGCTACCACAAAAAGAGCTGGCACACATGCGTCCTTTTTTCCCTCTTTTATGATTTGCTTGGAATAAAGACCCAATGATGGCACTGGTGGGTCAGAGAGTATGCACAGTTTGATAGCCTTTTGAGCATAGTTACAAGTTGCTCTCCATAATGGTTGGACCATATCACAGCTCCACCAACAATGTATTAGTGTCTCACCCCATCCCCTCCAACATTTATCATTATTTTTTCCTGTCAACTTAGGCAGTCTGAGAGATGTGAGGTGGTACCTCAGAGTTGTTTTAATTTGCATTTCTCTAATCAATAGTGATTTTGAACATTTTTATTTGACGATAAACAGCTTTAATTCCATCATCTGAAAAGTGTCTGCTCATATCTTTTGACCATTTATCAATGGGAATATGACTCGTATTCTTATAAATTTGACATTTTTAGAAATGAGACCTTTTTCAGAAACACTAGCTGGAAAGATCTTTTCTCGCCTTTATATTTTCCTGTTAATCCTGTTTCTGTAGGTTTTATTTCTGCAAAAACTTTATAATTGAATCCTTACCTCTAATGAAATGCTAAGACTCGTTGCTATTCCACATACAGCATATCTTTTATTTTTCCACTTGGAACTGAATTGACTTTTTAGCAATTGCAGCCAGTTTTCCTTGGAAGGATGATAGGGATAGGAGGGAAGAGGGGTTTTTGTGTGGTTGAGGTCCGTATGGGTCCCTTTTCTGATAAAGAAAATCACTGATACAGAGGAAGGTCGGCTCTGCAGCAGCAGCGAATTTCCTTTGGGAGGGTTTTGGGGTAGTGCCATCAAGCTGGAGGCTGCTATGCATGCTGGGGGCCAAAATGGCATTCATTGGAGTGTGGAGCTCGCCTCACTAATATATAATAACTTCCCTTTCCAAGGGGATTAGAAACCATAGGACTGTACCACGGGTGTGAAAGACTGAGGAAGCCTGGGACAAAAGATGGGACAGTTTAGAAAGGTAATGAGTAGTTCAATGAGTACATCTTATGTTCTGGATAGTGTAAAGCACAGGGAGACTAGAAGAGCAGACAAGAGCTAGACTAGGAAGGGCTTTGAATGCCAGATGGGGCAGGGGACAAGGGAAAGTGTGTTTTGTGAACTGGTCTGAGGAGTCCTCAAAGAGTTCTTTGAACTCTTTTCTTCACATTGAAAGCCTTTAACAGCCTGGCTCCAGTCTCTTTCCCAACTGGTTTCACTTGACTTCCTCTCATTTCT
>NC_133618.1:1890225-1917725 GCF_048593235.1 Sminthopsis crassicaudata | reverse complement strand
CGGCCCCGTCCCCAAAATACACGTCCCCATCTTCTGCCTGAATTCATCACCTTTATCTCAGGAGACTGGTCCTTTTTCCAAGGTGATTGTTCTCACAGGGCTGCTCGTTCACTTTCTCCTGTTCTGATCACTTCACTCTGTATCACAAGGTTCATCCAATTTTTCTCAGGTCTCTCTGAAAACATCCCTTTTATTGCTTCATACAGCACAATAATATTCCATTATTAGAGATCCCTTTATTTGCCAAATTTTTTCTACCATGAAAAAAGAGTTGCTATAATGTTTTTGTATATAAGGTTGCTTTTCTTTTTTCTTGATGTTGTATTATTGTTGTGTCAAAGGAGAAGCAGAATTTGGTAACATTGGGGGCTCCAACTTGCTTTCCCACATAGACGGGCTATTTCAAAACTCTTCCAGGGGTGGATTGTTCTCCCTGTTATTTTCCCTTGTTTGTTACCTTCGCCAGTCTCACAGATGGAGGGTAGACTTCAAAGTTGCTTTAATTTTCATTTCTCTAATTATTTTTTTTTTTAATTTTTTTTATTATATATATATATATATTTTATAATATTATCCCTTGTATTCATTTTTCCAAATTACCCCCCCTCCCTTATTCCCTCCCCCCGACGACAGGCAATACCATACATTTTACATGTGTTACAATATAGTCTAAGTACAATACATGTGTGTGAATATCATTTTCTTGTTGCACAATAAACATTAGAATCCGAAGGTACATGCAACCTGGGCAGACAGATATTAGTGCTAACAATTTACATTCCCCTCCCAGTGTTTCTTCTCTGGGTGTATCTACCTCTGTCCATCATTGATCAAACTGGAAGTGAGTTGGATCGTCTTTATGTTGAAGATTTCCACTTCCATCAGAATACATCCTCATACAGTATCGTTGTTGAAGTATACAGTGATCTTCTGGTTCTGCTCATTTCACTCAGCATCAGTTGATTTAAGTCTCTCCAACCCTCTCTGTATTCCTCCTGCTGGTCATTTCTTACTGAGCAATAATATTCCATAACTTTCATATACCACAATTTACCCAACCATTCTCCAACTGATGGACATCCATTCATCTTCCAGTTTCTAGCTACAACAAAAAGAGCTGCCACAAACATTTTGGCACATATATGTCTCTTTCCGCTCTTTAGTATTTCTTTGGGATATAATCCCAGTAGTAGCGCTGCTGGGTCAAAGGGTATGCACAGTTTGATAACTTTTTGGGCATAATTCCAGATTGCTCTCCAGAATGGCTGGATTCTTTCACAACTCCACCAGCAATGTATTAGTGTCCCAATTTCCCCACATCCCCTCCAACATTTGTCATTATTTGTTCCTGTCATCTTAGCCAATCTGACAGGTGTGTAGTGGTATCTCAGAGTGGTCTTAATTTGCATTTCTCTGATCAGTAGTGATTTGGAACACTCTTTCATGTGAGTGGATATAGTTTCAATTTCTTCCTCTGAGAATTGTCTGTTCATATCCTTTGACCATTTATCAATTGGAGAATGGTTTGGTTTCTTATAAATTATGGTCAGTTCTCTATATATTTTGGAAATGAGACCTTTGTCAGAACCTTTGTTTTTAAAAATATTTTCCCAATTTGTTACTTCCCTTCTAATCTTGTTTGCATTAGTATTATTTGTACAGAAACTTTTTAGTTTGATGTAATCAAAATCTTCTATTTTGTGATCAATAATGATCTCTAGTTCTCCTCTGGTCATAAATTCTTTCCTCCTCCACAAGTCTGAGAGGTAGATTATCCTCTGTTCCTCTAATCTATTTATTATCTCCCTCTTTATGCCTAAATCATGGACCCATTTTGATCTTATCTTGGTATATGGTGTTAAGTGTGGATCCATATCTAATTTCTGCCATACTAATTTCCAGTTTTCCCAACAGTTTTTTCCGAATAATGAATTTTTATCCCTAATGTTGGAATCTTTGGGTTTGTCAAAGATTAGATTGCTATAGATGTACCCTTTTTTGTCCTTTGTATCTAATCTGTTCCACTGATCTACCGGTCTATTTCTTAGCCAATACCAAATGGTTTTGGTGACTGCTGCTATATAATATAGCTTTAGATCAGGTACACTTAGACCACCTTCCTCTGAGTTTTTTTTCATTAGTTCCCTTGCAATTCTTGACCTTTTATTCTTCCATATGAATTTTGTTGTTATTTTTTCTAGGTCATTAAAATAGTTTCTTGGGAGTCTGATTGGTATAGCACTAAATAAATAGATTAGTTTGGGGAGTATTGTCATCTTTATTATATTCGCTCGGCCTATCCAAGAGCACTGAATGTCTTTCCAATTATTTAAATCTGATTTTATTTTTGTGGCAAGTGTTTTGTAATTTTTCTCATATAATTCCTGACTTTTCTTTGGTAGATGGATTCCCAAATATTTTATACTCTCAACATTTGTTTGGAATGGAATTTCTCTTTGTATCTCTTGCTGTTGCATTTTGTTAGTGATATATAAAAATGCCGAGGATTTATGTGGATTTATTTTGTATCCTGCCACTTTGCTGAAATTTTGAATTATTTCTAGTAGCTTTTTAGCAGAGTCTTTGGGGTTCTCTAAGTATACCATCATGTCATCTGCAAAAAGTGATAGTTTAATTTCCTCATTTCCTACTCTAATTCCTTGAATCTCTTTCTCGGCTCTTATTGCCGAGGCTAGCGTTTCTAGTACTATATTGAATAGTAATGGTGATAGTGGGCAACCTTGTTTCACTCCTGATCTTACTGGGAAAGGTTGCAGTTTATTTCTATTGCATATTATGCTTACTGACGGTCTTAAATATATACTCCTGATTATTCTAAGGAATAATCCATTTATTCCTATACTCTCAAGAGTTTTTAGTAGGAATGGATGTTGGATTTTGTCAAATGCTTTTTCTGCATCTATTGAGATGATCATATGGTTCTTATTAATTTGATTATTAATATGGTCAATTATATTAATAGTTTTCCTAATATTAAACCAGCCCTGCATTCCTGGAATAAATCCTACTTGATCATAGTGTATTATCTTGGAGATGATTTTCTGAAGTCTTTTTGCTAATATCTTATTTAAGATTTTAGCATCAATATTCATTAAGGAGATTGGTCTATAATTTTCTTTCTCAGTTTTCGATCTACCAGGTTTAGGTATCAGTACCATGTCTGTGTCATAAAAGGAGTTTGGTAGGACTCCTTCATCCCCTATTTTTTCAAATAATTTATATAACATTGGGGCTAATTGTTCTTTAAATGTTTGGTAGAATTCACATGTGAATCCATCTGGCCCTGGGGATTTTTTCCTGGGGAGTTGATTAATAGCTTGTTCTATTTCTTTTTCTGAAATGGGACTATTTAAGCAATTTATCTCCTCCTCTGTTAATCTAGGGAGCCTATATTTTTGGAGGAAGTCATCCATTTCACTTAAGTTATCAAATTTATTGGCATAAAGTTGGGCAAAGTAACTCCTTATTATTTCTCTAATTTCCTCTTCATTGGTGGAAAGATCCCCCTTTTCATTTGTAAGACTATCAATTTGATTTTCCTCTTTCTTTTTTTTGATCAAATTTACCAAAGGTTTATCTATTTTATTGGCTTTTTCATAAAACCAACTCTTGGTTTTATTTATTAATTCAATAGTTTTTTTACTTTCAATTTTATTGATTTCTCCTTTTAATTTTTGTATTTCGAGTTTAATTTTTGGTTGGGGGTTTATAATTTGGTCTTTTTCTAGCCTTTTAAGTTGTAAGCCCAATTCGTTAATCTTCTCTTTCTCAATTTTCTTCAAATAAGCCTCTAAAGATATAAAATTTCCCCTTATTACCGCTTTAGCTGCATCCCAAAGATTTTGATATGATGTCTCATCATTATCATTATCTTGGGTGAAATTGTTAATTGTTTCTATAATTTGCTCTTTCACCCAGTCATTCTTTAAGATGAGATTATTCAGTTTCCAATTACTTTTTGGTCTATTTACCCCTAACTTTTTACTGAATGTAGCTTTTATTGCATTGTGATCTGAGAAGAAGGCATTTATTATTTCTGCCTTCCTACATTTAATTTTGAGATCTTTATGTCCTAGTATATGGTCAATTTTTGTATAGGATCCATGAACTGCTGAGAAGAAAGTATATTCCTTCCTGTTGCCATTCAGTTTTCTCCAAAGGTCTATCATACCTAGTTTTTCTAATGTTCTATTTACTTTTTTAATTTCTTTCTTGTTTGTTTTGTGGTTTGATTTGTCTAAATCTGAGAGTGCAAGGTTGAGATCTCCCACTATTATAGTTTTACTGTCTATTTCTTCTTGCAGTTCTCTTAACTTTTCCTTTAGAAAGTTAGATGCTATACCACTTGGTGCATATATGTTTAGTATTGATATGGCTTCATTATTTATGCTACCTTTCAGCAGGATATAGTTTCCTTCCTTATCTTTTTTAACGAGATCTACTTCTGCTTTTGCTTGATCTGAGATAAGGATAGCTACCCCTGCTTTTTTGGCTTTACCTGAAGCATAATAGGCTCTGTTCCAACCTTTTACCTTTACTCTGTATGTATCTCCCTGCTTTAAGTGTGTTTCCTGTAGGCAACATATTGTAGGGTTCTGCTTTTTGATCCAATCTACTATCCGTCTCCGTTTGATGGGATTGTTCATCCCATTTACATTTACAGTTAAAATTACTAATTCTGTATTTCCTGCCATCGTATTATCCCCAGATTATGCTTTTTTCCCTTGACCCCCCTGATCCCCCTCCCCGATATTTAATTTACAGACCCCCCTTGTGACGCGCAACCCTCCCTCTTTTTTTTTTTTTTTTTTATTTAGGATCCCTCCCCCCTCCCTCCAAGTCCCTTCACTTATTCCCCTTTTCCTTTTCCCTTTTCCTCTTCCCCCTTTTAATGAGGTGAGAGAAAATTCTCTGAAAAACAAATATGTTAATTATTTACTCTTTGAGCCTCTTCTGATGAGAGTAAGATTCACACAATGATTCTCCCCCTCACTAAGTTCCCTCAGATATGGTGTATTTTCTATGTCTCTTCCTGGGATGTAGTTTCCCTCTTTTTATCACTTCTTCCCCTTTTTCTGAACCGACCTCCTTCCCTTTACTACACCCCCCTTTTTTTCTTTTATATCAGTAAAATCAAATTATCCTTGAGTATTTTTTATATACCCACAACAGAGTTACAGTTCTCAAGGGTTCTGTGTACCTTTTTCTGTTTCTCTTCAGTCTTGTGGATGTAGATCAAATTTTTTGTTTAAGTCTGGTTTTTTTCTTAGAAACATATAGAATTCCTCTGTTTCATTGAATGACCATCTTCTTCCGTGGAAAAAGATGCTAAACTTAGCTGGGTAGTTCATTCTTGGTTGCAGTCCTTGATCTTTTGCCTTACGGAATATCAGGTTCCAGGCCCTTCTATCTTTTAATGTGGAGGCAGCCAGATCTTGGGTGACCCTTATTGTGGCACCTTGGTATTTAAATTGTTTTTTTCTAGCTGCTTGCAGGATTTTCTCCTTTGTGTGGTAATTCTGCAGCTTAGCCACAATATTCCGTGGTGTTCTTTTTTTAGGGTCTATTTCAGAAGGAGTTCGATGAATTCTTTCCACATCTACTTTCCCTTCTGTTTCTATTATCTCTGGACAGTTCTCTTTGATAATTTCCTGTAAAATAGAATCTAGGCTCTTTTTTTGGTCATAGTTTTCTGGAAGTCCAATAATCCGCAGATTATCTCTCCTAGATCTATTTTCCAGGTCTATAGATTTTCCCAGTAAGTATTTGACGTTGTTCTCCAGCTTCTCATTTTTTTTGTTTTGTTTGACTGATTCTTGGGTTCTCTGTGAATCATTCATTTCTATTTGTTCCATCCTGACTTTTAAGGAGTTATTTTCTTCTTTCACAGTTTTTAGTTCTTTTTGTAAATGCCCAATTTCGTTTTTAAATGAATTGTTTTGCTCTATTGAATTTTTTTCCATTTCCCTAATTTTTTTTTTTTTGAGAATTATTTTCTTTTTCCAATTCAGAAATTCTATTTTCTTGAGACTTTTTTATCTTTTCCAATTCAGAAATCCTACTTTCCTGTGTTTTTTTAACCTTTTCTAATTCACTAATTTTGTTTCCCTGCATCTCCTGTGAATTCTTTATTTTTTCCAACTCCAATTTCAGGACATTATTTTTCTCTATCATAACTTCCCTTTCCTTGCCCCATTTTTCTTCGATCTCCTTCAATTTCTTAAGAGCTTCTTCTAGGAGAGAGTTATGTGATGGGGGGCAGGAATCGTTCCCCTTTAGGTTGTTATCTTCTGAATCTTTGCTGTTAACTTCCTCGGGGTTGGATACCCGCTCTTTCTCTGTATAGAAGGAATCTATAGTTTTTCTAGATTTTTTGCTCATACTTAAAAAATGTTTTGGGGTCTGTCCCTGGGGTAGGAAATTATTTACTTCTTTACCAGCTTCCTCCCAGAACGGATGGATGCAGCGGCCCCTGCGCCCGCGCTAAGAGAGAGCTCTGGGAGAGAGTTCCCCACCCCCTCCCTGGAAGCGCCTCAGAGGTGATTAGCACTGCTGTGCTTTGAGGGCGTAGAATAGTGAAGACAGCAAGAAGCTCAGCCTATGTGTCTGGGTGGGGAGTGGGTGTCTGCAGCAGGTGACGTAAGAAGCCCCTGTGCTCAAACTGGAAGTGTCTGCCAGAAACCACGGTCCCTAGTTCAAAGGTTCCGCTTCTCTGGGACTTCCTGGAGCTGAGTTCCACTCCCTCCAGCTAAGCTAGGCAGTGTGTGTTGCCTTGGGCCGTATCCACCCACTTGTCAGTCTCTTAACTATTCTCAGGAGGTAGCTGAGGCCACACCCCCTGGTGCCGAGATCTGTGCCTGAGTCACCCCCAGGGTGTGTGTGGGGGGGGAATCTAATCTGAGTTTTAAAATATTTTGGCTTTCTCTTCTGAACTGCTAAATAATTAGCAGAGAAGAGCTAACAGCCTGTGCCAGATTCCTTTACCTCAGTGGCTTCTCTGATCCCAGAGCCCCTCCCAGCGCAATGGGCGCAGTGTGCCCCTACCCCACCGTCTGTGCTGGTCTTTCTTATTCCTCCCCTGAGAACTGACCTTTCCTGTTGAAACTCCAGATTCTCTTCAGCTGGTAAGTCGTGCTTCCAGTCCTTGTGGTATCTATCAGTCCTGAGCTAATTTTGAGACTTAATTTATCTAATTGGTTGTGAGGGAGTGAGGACGTTCACTGAGTCGTGTGTTTCTTCTCCGCCATCTTGGCTCCGCCCCCCATTTCTCTAATTATTAACAATCTGGAGACTTTTTTTTCATTTGGCTATTGATAGCTTGGATTTGTTCTTCTGAAAATTGTCTGTTCATCTTTTAAATTTATTTATCATTTGGAAATCTGGAAATTTTTTTCATGTAGTTATTGATAGCTAGGATTTGTTCCTCTGAAAATTGTTCACCTTTTAAATCTGTTTATCATTTGGGGAATGGCTCTTATTCTTGTGAATTTAAATTCATTCCATATAAATACTGAAAGTGAGACTTTTACAGAGAAATTTGCTGTAGAGACACCCCCTCACGCCTCCTATCCAGAGATTTTAGATAATAGGTGGACAGGTCAGAGTTGCTGCAGAGATTTATGCACAGGGACTCGCTGGACTGTGAGCTTTAGTCCCCCTCATTCTCAAGATGGCAGGATTGTCTCTGTTTGAAGCAGAGGGACCTTCTTTTGGGCTTCCCAACATTTCCTGGGATAATTCTCACGGTGGTATCTATAAAGGACAGCTCCTGGAAGCTGCTGGGCTCCCATGTGGACGTGAGTCCAAATACTTCCCTGGGTCAGCTGGGTATCTCCCGCCACGATTTTCCTGCTAAAACTCCATGTCTTCAACGTTAAAATGGGGACATGATTCTTCACACAACTCTAGGCCCCACTAGGGGCGCCTCTGCATAAAGGGGAGCTAATGCATCCAATCCATGAGAGGGGCATGGAAGGGGGAGCTGGGAGAACACAGGAGCCTCCAGTGAAGGTGGGCAGCAGGAGACCGGGGTTCACTCCCTGAGGGCCCTGAATGTCCTGCTTCACACCCAGGCCTTTGCTTGCACCTGTCCAATGGGCCCATCGATCCCTGGAAGGGTCCTAATCTATGGAAACTTTGTTTAAATGTCTGGCCCTGGGTTTTTATTAGCAATTAATGAAAAAACAAGATTGAAAATCCCAACTCTGGGTGATTGCCTAGAAATTCACAAGTAAAAATCAATGGTGCTAATCTATTTAATAAAGTGCCGAGTAGAGAAAGCCCTCCAGCTCGCAGAGCTCTCAGCCTTCTGAGGGCCGCGTCCTCGGCTCCTGCCCTGGCTGGCTCGGGCAGCCTCCTCCACCAGCCATGGGAGGCCCTTCCATTTGCTCCAGGTCTCTCCTCCTCGGCTGGGAATCACATGAAATGAAAGGAGGGAGTAATCAGGCGCCCAGCTCTGAGCCACAGCTCTGGCTGAGTGCCTGGAGCCCCAGCAGGAAATACAGGGGTCCTGCCCATGTTCATGTGGGGCTCACCCAGCCAAACAGAGACCAGCCTTTTACTGAAGAAGGAGAGAGAGACAGAGAGAGAAACAGAAAGAGAAAAATGGAGGGATGAAAGGCAGGAGGAAAGGAGGGAGAGAGAGAGAGAAGAGGGGGGGAGACAGAGAGACACAGACAGAGAGAGGGAAGGAAGAGGAAAGGAGGGGATGGAGGGAGAGGAGCACAGGGGAGGGGTATACAGTACATTGTTCCTTGAAAAACTAGGGGGAAGCCAAATGGCAGAGGGTCTCAGACCCTTGGCCCAGAGCAGGGTGTGGATTTTATCTGCGGGTCATAGGGAGCCCCTGGGAAATTGAAGCTGGAGAGCGCCCAGCCTGCGCTGCTTCTTAGAAAGTGATTTTAATTTAATATGTATGGGAATGCCGGCCATCTAGGGGAGGGGGTGGAGGGAAGGAGGGGAAAAATTCGAAATATCAGAGAGTACAAGGGATAATGTTGTAAAAAAAAAAATTACCTATGCATATGTACTGTCAAAAAATGCTATAATTATAAAAATTAATTAAAAAAAAAAGAAAGAAAGTGATTTTAGCTGACCTAGGACTGGGAGCTCAGGTTAAGAAGGCGCCTTTGCACTAGCCCAGGATTTCTCTGGAGAGGAGCACACGGGGTCTCTGACCCCACAAGACTGCCAGCCCCCCTGCCAGGCAGCAGCTGCAGAAGGACCCCAGGCTCTGGCTGAATCCGGGCTCAGAAAGTCCTGTTTGTAGCCCCGGCCCGTGGGCCCAGGCCTGTGCAGTCTGCGCCCCCCCTCCTGCGGAGCCCCCGGCCCTTCACCCGGCGCCAGAAGGAAGGACTCATTCTGCCCCTGCTTTCCCGGACCCTCCCTGGGGGGGGCACTCAGCAGGAGCGCATCCCTCGGGAGCCCGGGAGCTCCCACTCTGCCCGGCCTGCGGGTCAGCCAGACCCTGCTGGGCTCCCCAGACTGGGCAGAGAGGAGGGAGGCCCCTGGGAATGAGGTGAGAGTCCTGGGTGCTCTTTGCCAGGATCCCTTAAAGACTCCATTAAATGTGGGGGGGGCTGACTAGGAAAGTGAACAGCCTGGGTGCCCTGGGGCGGCTGCAAAGGGCTCTGGAACAAGTCAAAGCTTCCCCTGACCCGGACAAAAGCTTTTCTGCAGCACCGGCCTGCCCTTCCCTGCTGTCTGTCCCTGAGTCATGCCGTCTCCCTGGCACTGGGAGGGTCCAAAGGGCGCCGTCTGCAGCCAAGGCCACGGGGCTCATGCCCTGGCACGGAAAGAGTTGGCTGTGCAGTGTGTCCTCGGGGGCGGCGGAGGGCTGGCTGCCCTGTGAGGGCGTCGGGCTCGGCCCCACCATCCCGGCACCTCCTGGGGCCCAGGCGCCATCCTTAAGGAAGGCGCCCGCGGAGAAGGGTGGACGGGCTCTCCGCCTTGGGGGAGGGCTGGCTGCCCTGTGAGGGCGTCGGGCTCGGCCCCACAGTCCCGGCACCTCCTGGGGCCCAGGCGCCCGCGGAGAAGGGTGGACGGGCTCTCCGCCTTGGAGGAGGGCTGGCTGCCCTGTGAGGGCGTCGGGCTCGGCCCCACCATCCCAGCACCTCCTGGGGCCCAGGCGCCCGCAGAGAAGGGTGGATGGGCTCTCCGCCTTGGAGGAGGGCTGGGTGCCCTGTGAGGGCGTCGGGCTCGGCCCCACCATCCTGGCACCTCCTGGAGCCCAGGCGCCCGCAGAGAAGGGTGGACGGGCTCTCCGCCTTGGAGGAGGGCGGGTCCGCACGGACCGGGTCACCCGGCCTTCAATACAAGGTGGCCTTGGGGTGGTTATCTCTCCTTGCAGATAGCAGGCTCACTTCTGGGTTAATTGCTCTCTGGGCTAATCCCTGTTCCAGCTGCGGATTGAACTGGCAGTCAAAATAATTGTTTTAAGTGAATTAACATTTTCAGAGACTGAACTCTCATGGAGCTAGAGTGAGTGAATAATCCTTTCGCCTCCTGGTAAGGCAGCGAAGCTCATGAAATCCTGCTGGGAGCAGGAAGAGGGGCCGTGGTCCTGACCCTGCCGAGCTGCCAAGGCCCCTGGGGCTGGGGGGGGCGGGCTCCCGTGCCCTCCGCGTCTGCTTCAGGAAGAGATAAATGTTGCTCAAGTCGGAGCCTCCCAGACACTGTACCGGGTCCCGCAGGGTCACAGACAGACTCTGAAGGAACCCTGGGCTTGGAGCCCCCGTCGCCTGGGCCAGAGAGGGAGGAAAGAGCGTCACGGCGGCCCGGGCAGGGTCTGTTCAGGCCTGGCCAGGTTACCCGGAGCAGTTTTAACAGGCCCGAAGCTGCCCCTCGAGCAGATCTGGCATTGTATCGGCACAGGGGCCGTCCCTCTTCCACGGTGGGGCCCGACCAAGGCACCCTGGCTCTGGCCCCGGGGCTGGTGCCTACTCCAAATGGTGCTTTTTTTCATAAGCTACAATCCCACATTGTCTCCACTCCTGCTTGTGTTCCCGGAAAGACTTGGACTATTCCAAGCACAAACCTGTCAGAGTCACATACTTAGTTCTCATTTCCTCCCTCCCTCTCTCTGGTTAATTTTTAGCATCCCCTCTGCAGCTGCTTTCCCAGTTCCCACTTTGACCGGTGCTGCTCTCTCTCCTTAGGGTCCTTAGGGCTCCCTGAAAGGGATGGTGGAGTCTAGTGTTCATTGGGCACTATGGATTAGCTACTAGACTAAACAGGAATTATAAAGACAATGGAGACAAAAACATTCTGAGTCCCCCCAGCCAGCAAGGGGAGGGGTGGGGGGAAGGAGGAGAAAATTTGGAACAAAAGGTTATGCCAGGGTCGATGTTGGAAAAATTACTCATGCGTGTGCTTTGTAAATGAAAATCCTTAATAAAATTTTTTTAAAAAATACATTTCTGAATCATATTCTGCACACTAAAGGTCCCTCAGAAGAGAGAGATGGAGAGACAGAGACAGAGAGACACAGATAGAGGCAGAGAGAGGTAGAAAGAAAAGAAACAGAGAGACAGAGACAGAGAGAGAAGAGAAAAAAATAAAAGAAGAGACAGAGAAGAGAGAGAGAGGTGAGAGACAGAGAAAGAGAAAGAGAGAGAAGAGAGAAGCCCATCCCGTTATTTTCCAATAAACATCAGCTAAGGCAAAGGGGGCTTTTGATGGTGGTCTCTCCATGTTTTCTAGGTCGCTGATGTACAGACCCATTGGGGCAGACACCTTGGAGTGAGATGGAGAAGCCCCAAAGGATGTTCCCACTTCCCTTGTGATGGTATCTCCTTTACTCACAACGGGTGTCCTAGAAAACGGCGGAGGCTCATTCTTCTGCTTTTTGGACCTAGAGCTTGATGGGAAGTTTAGTTTCTGAGGGATCGGGAATTTTGTGGCACAGCATGGTGGGCTATGAAAGGCTTCATCCCCTTTGACTTCATCTGTTGGTTCTAGATGAGAAGGCAGCTCGAAGGGCAGGGCCTCAGGGCTGGAGTTGGGAGAGACCCAGGTCCTGGATTCTACTCTGCTCCCTCTCCCTTGCCCCTTGCAACTTATTTGAGCAGTACAGGAGCTCAGTGCAGCTCATTAAACATTGCCAATCTATAGAACCCCACATTGAGAAACAAGAAGGACTTTTGCCCCTACTTTAGTCCACTTTCATCACTGCAAATACATCTCTAGAATATGCCCAAGAACTAAGCGGCTACACGGAACACAGAAGCTGTCCTGTGAGCGGTGGCTTGGTCTAGAGCAGGGGTTCTCAAACTACGCCCCGCGGGCCAGATGCTGCCCGCCAGGTTGTGGCAAACGGGCTGAGGGGCGGAGACAGAGTGCGAGCTTTTGTTTTACTCTAGTCCAGCCCTCCCGCAGTCTGAGGGACAGTGAACTGGCCCCCATTTAAAAAGTTTGAGGACCACTGGTCTAGAGTATGTACCGTTCCCCTGCCTGAATCTCACTTACCCATCTTAGATGGATGGGCTAATCTTGGGGATACAATGAGGTGATTCAGGCCAATTTCAGGAGTGATGGAGAGAGCCATCTGTATCCAAAAAGATAATTGTTGGGACTGTAAATGGATCACAACATAGGTTTTTCACCTTTTTTGTTGTTTGCTTGCTTTTTGTTTATCTTTTTTCCTCTTTAATCTGATTTTCCTTCTGTAGCATGATAAATGTTGAAATATGTATAGAATAATTATACATGCTGAAAATATATTGGATTACTTGCTATCTAAGGGAAGGGGTGGGGGAAGGGGAAGAGAAAAATCTGCGACACGAGGTTTTTGCAAGGGTGAATGTTGAAAACTATCTTTACTTATATTTTGAAAAAAATGTATGTAAATCTCCTTAAACATTAAAAAACAAATCTTGGTTGTAAAGGTCCCTGTAGACTCTGTTCTGTTCAGTTCTGAGGTAGTAGTAGATTTGGGGGAAGGAAAAAGGGTATGCTCCCTCTCTCTAGATACCTTCCTCTCCCCTTTTCCCACCTTTTGATTCCATAGAACTTCAGAGCTGGAAGGAGTCTCAGTAACCACTAGTCTGGGCTCTACCTAAAAAACAATCCCATTTATAATATCCCTACAGAGTGATGGACAAGACGAGCCTGATGCTCCTCCTCCGCAGGAAGCCCACTTTGGGACAACCCTACTCGGACAAAATTGGAGCGGACATCTAAATCTGCCTCCGTTGCCAGCTTGCCCCTTCCCAGTTTTGCCTTCTGGGGCCAAGCACAGAAAGTCTAATCCCTCTTTCTGGTGATGGCCCTCCCCAAAATGAAGGCAGCTGAATACTCTCCTTCAAACTAGACACCCTGACCGTCTTCGATGGCATGAATACAATTCCTTCCCCCAGATACGCCAACTTTCCAGGTCCTCCTCCCAATGGGATGGTCAAAACTGAACACACGTGCACTGGCCAGGATGCCAAAAACAGGACCCAGACCATCCATGGCCCTTGCTGGATACTTGACTTCTCTTCTTAAGAGTTGAAAAGCAGGTGGTTTTCTCACGATCTTTAGTCTCACATTCAATTCTTGTGGAAACCACAAGATTTCGCCCAAACCGCCTCCCCCGGCTTATACTTGTTTTCTTTCTTCACCCCAGTATAAGACATGACATTTATGCACATTGCATTCTGTCTTATTAAATTCAGCCCAATTCTCCAGCCTGTCAGAGAGCTGCCCCTCCCAGCTCAGGGTCATCTGCTAATGTGATGAGGAAATCATCTCTGCCTTTATCCCAGTCATTGATAACAAGCATTCGGCAGCTCAGAGCTGAGTCCGGCTGTCCACTTTGGGATGGAGCCATCTATTGCCCCAGCAGCTGGTCACGTCTCTCCCCATGTTTTACAGGAATGGGCAGGAAAGACTTCATCAAATGCTTCCCAACATTCTTGGTGAACTACGTCTGCCACATGCTAAGAAAGAAGCCTGGGTCTGTCTGGCACGAGCTGTCTGTTCTCAGAGAAGCCACCCAGGCTCCTTCTGATTAGGGCTTTCTTTGAAAGCTATTCACCAGCCATTTCTTTGATGAGAAAGTCGACAATTTCATCAGGAATCAAGGTCAAGCGCACTGTCCTGCAGTTTTCAGAATCTGCTTTTCTTTCTTTCTTTTAAATTGGGATGTTTGCCCATCTGCAGTCCAGTGGCATCTCCCCAGTCCTCCCCAATCTCTGAAAGGTCACTGACAGCGGCTGTAATCATAGCTGCCAGTTCGTCCGGGACCTGAGATTGTCATCCTTTTGGCTGATGACTCGGACTCATCACGGACAGCTCGCTCAGAAATACGGTGCCTTTTTCTCACTCATCCTCGTTAGCTGTCTCTGCTCCCATTTGGTTTTCTTTTTCCCATCTCTTTGAGAACAAAGGTCAACCCTCCCTCCCTGCTGTTTTTAGTAATATTTCCCCCTTCCTTTCCTTAAAGTGAGATCCGAAAACCCAATAAAAATAGAATTAAATTAGCCACATGGTAATTTGTGGTCTTCCTCTACCTCCTGTTCTCCTCTCACAACAAAGGTTCTAACAGAAGGTGGAGTCAAGATGGCAGAATAAAGGCAGGGGCTCCCCTGAGCTCTCCCCCAACCTCTCCATATACCTTTAAATAATAAACAAATTCTAGAACAGCAGAACACACAAAAAGTCGAATGGATCCATTTTCTAGCCCAAGACAGTTCAGAAGGTCAGTAGGAAAAGGTGGACCACAGACCAGGTCCCAGTAAACCAGAAGTGGGCCTTGGGAGCCACTGAATCAGCCACAGCAGCTGCTTCCAGAGGTCTCAGCCCACACATGGTACGGGATCAAACAATGAAAAGCAGTCTCTGGGCCGGTGCCAGATGGGACTCTGTATCCCACTCTCCTCCCTGGGTGGCAGTCCCAAGGTGAGGAGAACTAGCCTATCAGAACTTGTGGCCACTTGAAGAGGGACTCTCCTCACAGTTTCAGGGCAGAAGAGAGTGTTTATAGAGAACAGGCCAGCGGAGGAGCAAACACACATCTCCTTAGATCAGACCACCTTGGAAAAGCTGAAGACTTACAGGTCACTGAAAAGAGCTGCACAAAATCCCTGGGACCGTGTACTCTCCACTCTGGAAGCAGATTCCCACTTTGCCAAAAAGTTAAAAGTCAAGTAATATGTTGAGAAAATGAGCAAACAACAGAAAAAAATTCTGACCATAGAAAGTTATGGTGGCAAGGAAGATCAAAACACAAAATCAAAAGAAAATAACAAAGTCCAAGCTCTTATATCCAAAGTCTGCAAAAAGCATGAATTGGTCATGGGTCATAGAAAAGCTCAAAAAGGATTCTGAAAATCAAGTAAAAGTGATAGAGGGAAAATATGGGAAGAGAAATGAGAATAATACAAATAAAAGTAATGAAAAATAAACCAACAGTTTGGTAAACAACACACACACACACACACCCCTAAAAGACTGAAGAAAATAACACATTAAAACACTGAATAGACCAAATGGTAAAGACCAATGAGGAGAAGAATACCTTCAGTAGCAGAATTTGCCAATTGGAAAAAGACATACCAAAATTCACTGAGGAGAAAACAAAAACAAAAACAAAAACAACTATTTAAAAAGTAGAATAGACCAAATGCAAAAGAAAGTACAAAAAACTCCCTGAAGAAAATAATTCCTTAAAAATTACAATTGAACAAGTGAAAATTAATGACTTTATAAGAAACCAAGAAACAGTGAAATAAAGTCAAAAGAATAAAAAAAGAAGACAGTGTGAAATATCTCATTGGAAAAATAACTGATCTGGAATATTGATCCAGGAGGAAAAGTTTAAAAATAACTAGACTACCTGAAAGTCATGATTAAGAAAAAGAGCCTAGACATGATTTTCAAGAAATTATCAAGGAAAACTGTCCTGATATTCTATAACCAGAAGGTAAAATAAAAAAGGGAAGAATCCACCAATAATCTCCTGAAAGAGAGCCCAAACTGAAAACTGCCAGGAATATTATAGCCGAATTTCAGAATTCCCAGAGAAAGGAGAAAACATTACAAGGTCCAGAAAGAAACAATGCAAGTATTATGGAGTCACAGTCAGAATGATACAAGATTTAGACATTTCTACATTAAAGAATCAGAGGGCTGGAAATATGATAGTCCAGAAAGCAAAGGAGCTAAGATTACAAACAAGAATCATCTATCCAGAAAAATTGAATATCAAGGAAAAATAGAAATTCAATGAAACAGAGCACTTTCCAGCATTCGTGGTGACAAAAAAAAAAAACAAAAAACAAAACAGAGCTGAATTGAAAATTTGATTTTCAAATACAAGATGCATAAAATGGAATTAGAAAAGAGAAATCCAAAGAGACTTAGTAATGTTAAACTGTTTACATTTCTCTGTGGGAAGATAATACTTATAACTCAAAGGAACTTTCTCATTATCAGAACAGTTAGGAGTACATACACATAGAGGGCACAGGTGAGAGTTGTATATGAAGGGATGATATCTAAAAATTAAATTAGGGGTAAAAGAGGAGAAAGGTAAAGAGAGAAGTAGAATAAGGTAAATTATCTCATATAAAAGAAAGAAGAGAAAGCTTTTACAGTAGAGAAGAAGAGGAGGGAGGTGAGGAGTGAGTGACCCTTACTCTCATCAGAACTGGTTCAAAGAAAGAATTACCACACACACACTCATTCAATTGGGTATAGAAATCTATTTCACTCTACAAGAAACTAGGAGAGGAAGGGATTAAAAAAGGGGGTGGTGGGGAAAGAAGGGGGGTCACATTGGGGTAGAAGACAGTCAAAAGCAAAACTCTTTTGAAGAGGGACAGGGTGAAAAAAGAGAGAGATCACAGAATAAATGATGAGATAGATGGAATAGGATAGAGGAAAATTCTATTCTTAGTAGTAATTGTGAAAAAAAGTCAAGTAAGTTTTTCTGATAAAGTCTCACTTCTTAAACAAATAGAGAATTGAATCAGTTATATAAGAGCCATTGCCCAATTGAAAAATAATTACCAAATATGGAAAGTTTTCAGATGAAGTAATCAAAGCCAGCTGTAATCATGTGAAAAATTCTCTAACTCACTATTGAGTGCAGAAATGCAAATTACAGATGGTAAGAGGTCAGACAACGAGAAGGAGCTCATACCTACTAGATGGACTAATAGCCAATAGCTAATAGGCTAACAGGAAAATGACAAATGGTGGAGGAGATGTTGGAGAAATGAGCATTAATGCACGACCGGTATAATTGTAAGCTGTTTCAGTCTTTCCGTAGAGCAATTTGGAACAATGCCCAAGAGGCTATAAAATCTGATGCAATATCATACGAGGTCTGAATCCCAAGACAGATAGAAAAAAAGGACAAAGAAAAGAATTTATATGAAGAAAAATATTTGTGGCAGCTCTTTTCTGGTAGCAAAGACTTAGAACTTGAGGGGATGCCCATCAAATGGGGTATGGCTGAACAACTGTGATGTAATGCTATGTGCTTTAAGAAATAATCATCAGGATGTTCTCAGGAAAACCTGGAAAGCCTTCCATGAGCGGATGCAAAGTGAACAAAGTACAAAGTAACAACAATATTGTACGATAATCGGCTGTAAATAACTTAGCAATTCCTACTGTGATCCAGTGATCCAAGATAACTCTGAAGGACTTGTAATGAAAAATGCTACCTGTCCCCAGAGAAAGAAGTGGTTGTTTCTGAATACAGATTGAAGTGTACTCTTTTTTCCTTTATTTTTCTTGAGGGTTTATTTGTGGTCTACGTTTTCTTTCACAACATGATTAATATAAAATGTTTTACGTGACTTCACATGTATAACCTTTGTTGAAGTACCTGCCTTCTCAATGAAAGAGGTGGAGAGGGAGGGAGAGAATTTGAAACTCAAGTCTTAAAAACAAATGTTAAAAATTATTTTCATGTAACTAGTGAAAATGGGGTCTAATAGTGAGACTCTCTTTCCCGCCGGCTCTTCTCATTTCTTCTGCTTTCCCTTGGTGATTGCCCAAGAGCTTCTCTTTTTCATTATCGTGCGGTAAGTAATTCCCACATTTGTGGCTCGAGTCTGATCTCAGCCTTCTTCCTGTCCACTCCTGTAGAATGTCCATCATTAAAAGTTCAGCCCATGTTTGGTCCCAAAGGCCACCCCTCCAAAGGGGTCACATAAAACACACACACACACACACACACACACACACACACACACACACTCTGTTAGGAGCTATCTTAGTGCAATGCTTCTATCTTAAAGTGCTGGGTAAATGTTAGTTTTCTTATAATTATATCGTTATATATTATATCGCTATTTTCTCACCTGGTTCCAGCAGATAAAGGAGCCCGATGGTGCAGTGAGAAAGCACCAGACCCAGGAAGGAAGACCTGACTTCCAGTCCTGCCTCAGGTGTTTAATAGTCACTCTATCTCTTGTTTGCCCCTCTTGCTGCCTCTGCAAAGGGGGGTAGTATTAGAACTTCCCTTCCTCAGCCAGGGGGTTGGGGAGATGGGATGAGATAAGGTGTGTGCAGCAGCACTTTGCCAGCCCCAAAGGCCTTTATGAATAGGAGCTCTTTTATTCCGCCCATAGTAGGTGCTTACTGTGCACAGTAGGTGGAAGATGCCACACTTTAGTCAGCACCCTGATGAAGGGAGAGCAGCCAGAGGAAGGTCTTTGGGTGGCTGGTGGGGCTGTGGGGAGACAGTCAAGTCTAACTTGGAGAAAAGAAAACCAGGGTCCAGCTGGAGACCAGCCATAACCACATGATAAACACCTCCTTGGCTTCCTAGGGGAAAGGGGACTAAGTTGTTCTTTTTGACGCCAGAGGGAAGAGCTCAGAGAGACTGAGGGAAGCTACAGATCAGAAGTGGGCAGCAAGGTGGCTCAGTGGATAGCACAGGAGTTAGGAAGACCTGGCTCAGACGCTTCCTAGCCTCAGTTTCCTCATCTGTAAAACGAACTGGAGTATCTCTGCCGCAGGGAGTAAGTGAACAACCACAGATCCCATGGAGGCTCTGGTCCTGTCCCCCCACTTCCCCGGGAGCTCCCCAGGCTGAGGCTGACTGTCTGGCTGCTCCTTCCTTCCAGTTGGGACCGTGCCCGACAAGCCGCTTCTCCCTGTCAGTAAGTCCCTGGAGCCTGCTGCAGAAAAGCCCCGGTGTTCTCCATCGCTTCATCATTGAGGAGGGTCTTCCCTTCCCCTGAGCTCCCCCGGGGCTGGATGGCCTGGATGCCTTTTGGTTTTCTCCAGAGACCTGACATGGTGGTGCCCAGACCCCTGAGACTGTGCCTCCTGGAGAAGTCTTCAAGGCCAGAGACCGGAGCCGCATCTGCCTTGGCCTGGGGGCTTTGAAGTCTTCTCAGCAGGGGGCAAGAGCTAATCAGACACCTCCCATGACTTTAGAAAAAGTCTCTCTTTAATTAGTCATGAAGGAAGCCAAGGGGGATACACTGAGGCTGCCTTTGATGCACACCATGAGCCCGATGTCTTAGAGCAGCAGCAGCTTAGGGAAAATGGTTTGTGACAAGGTGTACGTATTCTGGGAACAGTCATAGCCTGTGGCTGCAGGTCCCCAGTGCCCCCAGTGCCCCCAGGGACAGCCTTCCTGCTCTCCCCTCCAATCTTATTCTTTCCTTGGCAGGGGGAAATGAGAAAGGAAACCATTTGAGGAGCTGATATAGGTTTCCTGCAAATGATTCATTTCTCAAACTCTCTGTGGGTGCTGGGAGAAGTGGAGTCGCTACAGTTGGATCAGAACCAAAATCAGAATAGGATCTTGCCATTTCTCTCATCCTCGGCCCTCCGGCCTTATGGCTGATGGGTCAAGGAAACTGGAAGGGTTTTAGCCTCCAATAAACACCCCGTAAACATCATTGAGAAAGCCCCTTAAGCTCCTCAGACTGACAACCAATAGATGTATTTATTCTTCTGGCTCAGGCATTTCCCATGGCAGCAGAAAAGTTTCTCTTTAACCCTGGTACCAGCAGTTGACTAAACACAGCATGTTTTCAGGTGGGAATTTTCAGGGTTTCTTCCTCTTCTTCTTCTTTCTTCTTCCTCCTTTTCTTCCTCCTCCTCTCACTCCTCTCACTCCTCCTCTTCCTCCTTCTCTTCTTGTTCCTCCTCCTCTTCTTGTTCCTCCTCTTCTCCTCCCCCTTTTTCTTCTTCTCAGTTTTTGGGCTTACAGATTCCCTTTTTAAGTTTCTAGCCTCAGTTTCCTCATTTGTGACATCTGGGACATAGCACAGAAACTCCCCACCTTACAATGGAAAGAGGCAATAAAGGGGCTTGTGAGCCATTTTGGAACATGAGGGATTCTGAGGCTCATGATATTATTAACGATTTGGGGAAGCTGAAGCTGACATTGCAGTTCAGTGAGGAGCAGGATGAAGTGATATTGTCAGTAGCGATGACAGTGATGGCGGGGATAGGATTGGGGTCAGTAATGCTGATGGTGTGCTGGGGTAAAGGGACGAGGGTGGCAGCGATGACCTGGAGTTAGTGTGAGAGGAAGAGAATGGGCGAAGGGTGATGCTGGAGAGGTCACTGATGACGGTGATTGATGTCATTGCTCTGCCTTTAACTCAGGAATAAGAGAATAGTTTGAAGAGCACGGGGGATTTATACCAGAAAAGAAAAGTCATCACTGGCTCTGATGATAATTGTCTTTGAATAGTGGAAAAGATGTTTTGTTGAAGAGAGTGGGGGTTATTCTGCTTGGCTCTAAAGGCAGACACAGATGCAAAGCAGGTGGGGAAATTTAGGCTTGATGTTCATTTGCAATGCTTCCTTACCCTCATTTCCAAGGTCTGGAAGACACTGGTCTTTAACCTTGCTTTTCAATTCTCTTTCCTGCCCCATCTTTGAGCAGGGCTGTCCTTAACCCACTTACTTCTTCTGGCCCTGTATACGGGTCCTTCCTAAGTTGCTAACTCCAATCTAAGTGAAGTAGTGCTCCTTGCCAATGAGATCTGTGTGCCCCAGCCTTCCTCCAAGGCTTAAATCCATTTCTTCTCTTGATAATGGAACTGCAGAATAAGAAGAGCCCTTGGAAATTATCCAATCCAATCTGGCCCTGGAGATGGAACCCCTTGTATTACACGAGGGGCCATCAGTCTTGAAAACTTCTTAGCATTGGAAAGCTCTTCCCTTGCCAGTCTCTCAATCCCCTCTCAGGTCATTCTACTTTCACGAAGCTCTAATTATTAGCAACTCTTCGGGCAATCACCATCATCACATTTGTATAATGCTTTCAGTTTGCAAAGCTTCCAATACCCCATTTGATCCTCACGATGACCCTGTAAAGAAAGGATTATTGCAATCCCTATTTTACAGATGAGGAAGCTGAAGCACAGAGAGGAGAAGTGATTTGCTGGAAGTGACTCCATTAGGAAGTGTTGCAGGCATGGTTTGGACTCAAAGGACCAGAGCTCTGTGCACACTGACAGCCCGATTGAAGCACTAATTGGTTCTGTGGAGAGAAGACCCCAAATGATCCCAGGGACCAGGAGTGCAGGCAGAGAAGACCCCAAATGATCCCAGGGACCAGGAGTGCAGGCAGAGAAGACCCCAAATGATCCCAGGGACCAGGAGTGCAGGCAGAGAAGACCCCAAATGATCCCAGGGACCAGAGTGCAGGCCTAGTCCATTCATGTCTGATTCTTTGTGAGCCCATTTGGAGTTTTCTTGGCAAGCATAAGGGAGTGCTTTGCCATTTCCTCCTTCAGTCCATTTTACAGATGAGGAACAGAGGCAATTAGGATAAAGTGACTCATCCACAGTCACCCCGTAAGTGTCTGAACCTAGAGTTGAATTCATGAAAATGAATTTTTCTCAATCAAATACACTTCTCTGGAACAGGAAGTACTAAATGAATGCATCTTGATTGAACGATTGATGGCTGATTGATTATCGGAGCCCCGGTTGAGAAAAGCTTTGAGGAGGAGCCTGGTGGTGGATTATGGGTCTCAAAAACTCAAAGGAGCTCTTCCCCAGGCTGGTCACAGAGTGATGAATGGGGAGAGGACGTATCCCTGGAATCCCCGCCTCACAGCTGCGGAGAGCCTAGGTGCACGTGTGGGGAGAAAGTCCCCACCTGATAAAGTCAGAGGCGATTTCAGTTGGACTCTCTCCTTATTCTCCCCATGGCTCCTCCTCCTCCCTTGGGGAACCAGATAAAACTCCTGGTAAAGGAAGCAGTCGTGCTCCTCTATGCTTGCTTTGCTCTGGGCTAAATATCCAGTGGCTCGTCCTGAGCCAGGGTCTTGGATCTTATCATTATTCTGATCCCCTTCACTAGAGATGCTTTTTGGTGATTTGTGACGACACGTCTAGAATTTTATCCAGGGTTCCAGGGTGAATGGGGGAGGGCGTGGGGGAGGGTATGGCACTCTCTAATTTTATCCAGGGTTCCAGGGTGAATGGGGGAGGGCGTGGGGGAGGGTATGGCACTCTCTTTCTCATGGACCCTGTAATTCTGTTGAGGCTGTGTGAGCTTTGGGGCCTTGAGGTCCCTTGGGGACCGTGGCTATCATTACTCTACCCAAGTAACCAAGGAAACACAAGGGGGGATTTATATGGGATCACAGAAAAGGACCTACTCCCCTAGGCATGGGCTCTCCTAGTATCCTCAGCTTTTTAAGGGATCATCCTTGGGTCGACAACCAGCATTATGCCTTTCTCCACCATAAATAGATTTGTCGATTATTAAACATTTATTAAGCACCTAGTATGCTCGGAAACCTAGTCTGGCAAATAGTAAACAATTCAATTCTCTTTTGCCTCATGGCTATTTAAGGAAGTCCTAAGAGACTCATGGTGAGGAAGGTCTTCCCACAAGAAGGGCAGGGCTTGGTGAGTCCCCGGAGAGATTTGCCAGTGAAGATAAGTAGCCTCCTGTCAGCTAGGGTGGAAGAAAAAAGTGGCAGCCCGTGTGGTCTTCACCAACAGCTTCTGGAGCGGAGCCAGAGGGAAGCTGAGGCCAGGATACAAAGCTTGAAACTGAGGACTTGCCCGATAGAACACGGGCAGTCCTCGTTGGGGCCGGATCTGAATCTGGATCCTGTGATTCATCAGGGATCTTTCTATTTTGCCCTTTCTAGAGAAGGCTGGAGCTAGCCCAGCTTGTGTTCCAGGGGTGTCAAATTCAGGTAGACCAATGATTCTCCCTATGGGTCATATAATGAATTAGTTCTAAAGTGCAATATTATCTATATTTCATTCTATTTCATTCATTATTAAATATATCCCAATTACACTTTAATCTGGTCGGGCCACACTCTAGTGTTGTGGTCTCGTGTCTGACACCTTTGGTGTACACAGCTCTCAGCTGTGTGGAACTTGAACGGCTGGGATGCTGGGCTGGGGGGGGGAGACCCCATTCCTCCTCCTGTGCTCCCTTTAGTTATAGGAAACCTAACAAAGAAAGCCATGGCAAAGGCCCATCAGCCAGGCTGGTTGTGCAGGTGTCGGGGTCCAAGAAGGGTCATTTCCAAGCTGATTTCAAAGCCTTCATTTGGGCAGCACGTGCACCGTTACTCAGAGCCGTGGGGTCCTGGGAGGGCAGACATTATTGGGTCCCGCTCCACAGGTGTAATTGCTGTCAGTATCAGAACCAAAAGATGGACATATGTTCTCTTCCAAAGCTTGGCGGAGACTAGTCTCCCCATGATATTCCTGCCTGTGGCTCTAGGGAGGAGGAAAGCCGGTACATTCCGCTGGAGGGAAGTCGCCATGAAAGGCCAGTCTTTTATCCTGTGCCCTTAGATAAAGAAGAGAGGGGGTCGTATCCCCAGTAGATGTGGCCCAGACCCCTGTTCACCTTCCCACTGATCTCACAACAGAGTCTGCCCGTCTCGCTGAGGGGATACGCCCCGTTGCTTTGGTTCCTGACAGGTTACTGATCCCTGCTGCCATCCCAGAGACAGAAGCCTTGTTCGGGGGAGAATGAGAAGATCCAGCTCTCCTGGAAGCTCTGAGTTATCTTGGTTCCTGAGGGGGCCTGTTCATGCCTCTCAGCAGTCCTCCTCCCCATCTCTGCGCGTCTCAGTGCCTTCCGCCCCGCGCCGTGAATGTGAGACAAAGCCCCAACACCACAAGGGCGGGCCGCGGTTTGCCCTGCTCGCCATCCCCCCCGAGAGATACCGAGAGTGAAGAAGAGAGCGAGACGTGAGGAAGGAGGGGCACCTGGCCTAGATGCCTTCAGCCATCAAAGGGCAGAAAAGCAATGGGATGTTAGCTCGTGGGGATGGAGGGATCAGGTGAGGGATGCATGAGATTGGGGGAGGAGGACATGTCGCAGGGAAGGAACAAGTAGCCAAGGTGGGACAGGATTTAAATTGCTGAGGGGGGTGAGTGTGTCTGGGGAGGGGAGAATGGGGTCACTGGGCAGGAGGAGGGGTTAGGAGCAAGGCTACATCTTAATGTGAGCCAGGGAGCAGGAGGAGATCATGGCAGAACACGAGTGATACGAGCTGAGCAGGGGGAGAAAGAACTCACGGAAAACCCTTCCATTTTTTCAGGGAAATATGAGGTAAGGTTTTCAGCTGAGGGGGGGGGGGAGGGGTGCGTGAGAGGTTTGAGGAAGGATGGAAAGGTTTCGAAGAGGCGGAGAGGCGCCTAAAAAGCCAGAGAGAGACCCAGGGGAGAGAAGAGAGTGTGAAAGAGTGACAGACAGAAGCAGACAGAACAGGAGGGAGTGCGTGCGTGTGTGTGTGTGTGTGTGTGTGAATGTAATGTGAGAGAGAGACAGACAAAGAGAGAGACAGAAGAATAGCAACGTGTGTGTGGGTGGGTGTGTGTGGGTGTGGGTGGTGTGTGTGTGGGTGTGTGTGGGTGTGTGTGGGGTGTGTGGGGGGGGTGTGGGTGTGAGAGACATCAGAGAAGCCTGCGGGCCTGCTTCTGGGCGTGAGAGCCTAAAAGAGGCAGGCAGACAGACAGACAGACAGTGGAAGAGCCCGTGCATCACGTGTCTGTCTGTGTGTGAGAGGGACAGACAGAAACAGAGACAAGCAGGCCGACCCGCGGAGACAAAGATACACGAGAAAGAAAAGGGGAAAGAAGTGGGGAAGGGGGGAAGGGGACTCTGAGAAAAGAGGGGAGAGGGAGGAGGGAGATGGAGAGGCGGGGGAGAGGGGCAGGAGAGAATCGCACACGCGCACACACAGGCAAAAAGAAAGCTACGGGGACAGAGAGGGAGAGAGAAGTGGGAGCAGAGGCAGGAGCTTGGGGGGCCCCAAAAGGACCTCGGCCTGATAGACAAGCATCGTGTGGCCTGCGATTAAATACTCTGGGGGTCTCCGCGTCTCCGTCCGCTGCTTGGCAATTCTGGAGGCTGCTTCCGCCGTGACTGGGGCTCAGGGGGAGCCCGAGAAGGCGAAGGAGCCTCCGGAGGCCTCCAGTGGAGAGGCCGGGTCATTTAGGGCCTTTTAGCTGGGGACTCGTTCGCCTTGTTTGTCCGGGGCCCCTGGGGCAGCCCATTAGAAGAAGGGCTGGGAGCCCTCCCCTGAACAGCATTGTCCGTCCTTTATTCTCCAAGAGGCCCCTGCCATGGGGAGGGGACGCCGGCCCGTGCACGTGATTGGGGGGGGGAGGGCTGGCTGAGGTCTTCTGCCTCACTTTCCCGTCAGAGCCGCATCCGGAGCGGGCCTCCTGGGGAAGGCCCAGGGGCAGCGGGAGACCCTGCCCTCCCGAAGCTAAGGCCTGCATCGGTCTCCGCTTGAGTCCGCACCATCGGGTGATTGAGGCGAGCTGGCGATTGAAGAGCTTTCAAAGTAGAAAGCGATGCTCCCTTTCAGTCAGAGCTGGACGCCTTCCTGGCCAAACTCAGACTCCTGAGATCTGTCCCGACGCCCCGATGGAGCCCCTGCCCCCATGGCCTCTGAGCGTCCCCACACTCGGTGAGCAGGGGCTCTCGTGCGGCCGCCACGGCCCCCGGCCCAGCCCTGAGCCCCAGCCGGATCTCACACACCCCATGCACTGAGGGAGAGGGCTCTTGCTTTTTCCTTCCCACGTCCTGGCCTTGTCCCCGGGAGTTCTGCTCCAGTGCTGAGCTCAGGGTCCCCTTTGTTGCCTCTGCTGCTTTCTGCAGAGAAGTCTGTTCCCCTCCCACGAGAGCCCTGCTGTCCGGCCTGCCAAGCCAGGCTGGGATCCTGGAGGAGCCGGACCCCCCCCCCCCATCAGGAGCTCGAGGTCCAGCTCGGGCCGTGGAGGCAGGAGGGAGAACGTCGTCGTGTCGTGACCCTGTCCGCGGAGCTCAGCCTTCCGGATGCAGGCCCGGCTCGGGCCCGAGTGCAACCTCCTCCCCTGGGCTGGGGCCGGGGAGCCCCGGGAGGGGGGCCTTGCTCCCAGCCACCTTTCCAGGAAGCTGGGGAGGGGGGGAGGAAGGACAAGGGCATCTGGCACTTCCAGGGAGGAGCTGCTTCCGGGCTGTGCGGGCTTTGGGGGGAGATGGGGGGCTGGAAAGAATCCTCCTGGGACGGCGCCTGACGGCGGCTCCCGGCCCGGCCCTCTCTCCTTTTTGAGAACTAGCTGTCAGGTAACTGCTCACGTGGCGGGAGTGAGAAGTAGCGTCCCTTCCCCTGGAGTAATTAATGTTTCTGTAGCCGTGGGAGGCGGCCCTGTCTTTCTCCCCCCCCCCCCCCCCCCCCCCCCCCCCCCCCCCCGCTCCCGGCTTCGCTCCCGCCCCCACAAGGTCCCCTAACCCCCTTCCCCTCCCCCGGCCCCCTGCAGAGTCCCGGCCAGGGCCAGGCTGCGGCTCAGCGCCCCCAGCTCCTCTTCCCCCAGCCCATCCCGGTCCTCGGCCCCCGGCGGCCCCGGGCCCTGTCAGGGCTCCCTCTGCCCCCGTTCTGAGCCAGGCTCCAGGCCTCCCGGGGGTCCAGTCCGATCTCGGCCCGGCCATTCCCCCTTGTTCCCCCAGCCCAGGCTGGGCCCCAGAGAGAATTTCAGCACCTTGGACAGCCCCGCCCCAGCAGCAGGAAAAGTCCATCTGTGGCCGGAGGGAGCAGGGGAGGAAGGAGAAGGGCGGGCGGGGCAGATTGGGGGGGCGCTGCCCCCCCAGGGGACATTTTGCTGGCACTCACTGAAGCCAAGGAGGTCACTAGTGGGAGGGGAGGAGGAGGCGCATCCCAGACTTGGGCATGGACTCAGACACCGGACTTTCTTCGGGGCTTGCCCCAGGCCCTGGCGCATAACAGCGATTTCCTGGATGTCAATTGGCTGACTATGGACTTCCACGGAAGAGGGGATCTGGACAGAGCCATGGCAGGCCAGAGACAACATCCAGAACTGAGAGATGGAGGGTCCTACGGTAGAATAAGCGGGAGGCCGGAGCCATTGGAACCGAGAACAGCTGCTGAGGGCTAAAGGGACTGAAAAGGGAAGAGCTATGAAGGGCCTTGAGCGCCAAGCCGAGAATTTGGCTTTGGATCCTGGAGGTGAAAGGAGCCAGTGGGAGTTTCCTAGGAAGGTGCTGGTGTGATCAGACCTTCATTTTCAGAAAATCC